>NC_056686.1:163117999-163290499 GCF_018350215.1 Panthera leo | reverse complement strand
TTCACCCTCCGAGAGACTCTGGGCGGGGCCGGATAGGTAAATCTGGAAGCCTCTGGAGACCCCTTGGTTCCTCCAAGGCGCACCAGAAAACGACTTGACTTATTCCTGAGGTGGGGGCTGCAGGCAAGGGGATTTAATGAGCCCTTTGGGGAGAGCTGAGTCAAGGAAGCTGGTGACTGCGCTGTTTGGATCCCCATGCCGAAACTGTTTGGCAGCTTTTTTGGGGGTGTTGGTGCGAGGCTAGCCCAAGTTCCACCCTGGAGTGGAAACTTCGGGAGGGCAAGGTTAGGCCTCATATTCTAAGTCTCAATCTCCTTCCCTTCTCCCTGCATAAGCAGTGCTGGTTTGCCGACCCCGATCGCCACGCCTGACTCAAGTTCTCTCAGACAAGATCAAAGCCCCAGGACGGAAGGCTTTGTGGGGAGACAGGAAGATTAAAGTGGGGGTTCCACTGGGACCTCGTTACATTCCATTGTCCCGATCCCCTCCCCCCTTTTTTTGTATCTTGGGCAGTTAACATATAAGTGCTTCCATTTTCCAGATACTGTCAAAAGCACTTTTGTGTATTAACTCATTTAAATCTCTCCACACCTGTACGATATGGTTTCTACTATCACCTCCATTTTACTGAGGGTAAACTGGCTCTGTGGTTCAGTCCCGCGCGTCCCAGATTCTGGTTTCGTGATCTCAGCCTCTCGGCTAAGCTGTCCTAGGAGGCTGGGCCTCAAACGGAGACAGGGGCAGCTCCAGGCTGGGGAGCTGCCCTCCGAATGGGGTGCACCCCTGGGGGGACCTGCATTTGTGCTGACCAAACAGGAAGGGTCCTGGCCCTCTAGAACAGTCAGAAGGTTGCGGCTTGGGTGAAGGCAGCCGGGGGCTGCAGAGGCGGTGTGGGATGGGGTGGCCTCTCCCTCCCCACTCACGACCCCATCTTGGGGGTCTCTCCCGGGCAGGTCCATCCCTCCTTTGGGCGGGCCAGCTTCTTGAAGGGCTGCCGGGATCGCAGCTTCGAATCCCTGAAGGGGTTCTGATTTCTCAAGTTCAGCCCTGGCCGGGCGCGCAGCCCGGCGACTCGGCAGCCGGGAGGTGTTCACCCAGACTGTGCTCCCTCCATTCCGTGCTCCGTGCGGAAGACCAGCGCAAGGGCACGGGAGGGTGGCCGGTGTTTCTGTGAGGCCAGAAGGCCGCGCGAGTGGAGCTGGGCGCGGGGGGCAGACGGGTCGCGTCTGCGCTCGGCAGGGGCGCGAGGCTCCAAAGCCGCCGCAGGGGGACGCCCCGCGGACCCCGCTGCTCCCCGCCCTCACTCCGCGGGGGTCGGGGCCGCTGCAGGAGGAGCCAGGCGGTGTTCGCCGCCGCGGGCAGAACCTAGGGGACGCGTGATGCCGGCGGTTTCCGAGCCGGTTCCGCCGAGGCAAAGCAGCCAGGAGAACGGAACGAGGCGGGGGGTGGGGGTGGGGGGGGGAGCGTAAAGCCTGCAGTCTCGCCAGCGAGTTAGTGCTCGCCCTTCGCCTGCATGACCCTCCCTCCCTCACACCCCAGGCATTCCTCCTAGGCCTCTCAGCCCCGCGGACGGGCCGGGTCACCCGGGGGCGGGGGCGGGCGCTTTGCGGACGTGGATTACCACCACTCAGACGCGCGGGCCCAGGAGTGGCGAGGGGAGGGCAATGTCTGTCCAGGTCCCGGCCAGGCCACCTCTGAGTGTGTCGCGGACAGCCCTGCTGGCTGAACTGCAGGAGGCTCCTAGGGGCGTGTGCTAGGTCAGCAAAGGGCTCAGCCGGGCTCCCAGCCCTGCGCGCCGCCTCTCTGACCCCCAGCCTGTCCCGAGAGAGGTCACGTGAGGTCCAGGGGGGCCTTTCGGGGACACTCCATCAGCTTCTCGGGTCCCCCAACTCCCTTGGCAAACTTCCTTGATTTCTTCCCCTTCCCCCTCAGGGACTCCCGTTTTTTCCAAGAATTGGCCTCAACTTCGATGGAGGGCAAGCACTAGGATTTTGTTCAGGATCTCTAGAACCATGCACAGAATAGAGGCTCAAGAAATGTTGATTGAACGAATGGATACATGGGGGGAACGGAGAAGAGGCCCAGGGCTGCTGATGGGAGGGCGATCCGAGATGCCGGCCAGCAAGGCCATAGAGATTCAATTCCTGGGGGAGGAAAGCAGGGGTCAGGAAACGCCTGCCCTAACTGCCACCATTAGTAGTTAGTCGGGAGGCGGGAGGCGAAGGATGGAGGGCCTCCCCAGAGGCAGTGACTGGTTAGGTGCAGTCCCCAGCTGGGGAAGCACTCCTACCCAATGCAAAAGGAATGGATCAGAAACTGCACAGGCCCCTATGCCCCACAGGTCTCTACAGGAGAGAAAAATGGGAAAAATTTGACCAGATCTGCAAGCAGAGAAAAGAGCCCCAGGCCTGCAGAGTTGAGGGACCTGGACCCAGAAAGGCCCCCAGAACAGTGACAGAGTAGCGTCTGGGGCAGATTGATGATGGAGGCAGCCGGGAGGCTGGGCAGAGACAGCATCAGACTCAGGGCCAGTAAGGCCCAAGGTAGGTCCAGGCCTGAGGACACACAGGACAGAGCTGCAACGTCAAGGTGTCAGGCAGTGGGCTCCAGATCTGGGAACTAGTTGGTGTGGAGGGGAGGCAGGGGCAGGGGCACAGGGCCTGGTCATCTGTAGGCCTCTAGACCTAAGGGTGCTGTGGGAAATCTTGCAGACTCAGGTTCTAACTAACCTCTTCCCTCCCACAGCCTCAACTTCCCCAAGGTGGGAGGCTGTATAGCCTCCTGGTTTGAATACCTTCTCTGTCATTAGTTGGTGGTCTGACCACAGGCAAGTTACTGGTCCTTTTTGGGCCTCAAGTTCCTCATCTGTAACATAGGGATAGTCCTACCCTAATGGATGTGGGGAAGATTGAGTTCGTATGTGTAAAGCTCACGCTAGAGTTTAAAGTTCTATTAGTCGTTCCAGTTAATAGGAAGGAGCGGTGAGTCTGCAGACCCCGTTTGGCTCCCTTCCTCCGGCACCCTCACCCTCCCTTGCCACTGCTCCCGGGAGCCCCCAAGGCCGAGGCCAGTCCACCAAATGCTCTGCCCCAGAGCCTCAGTAGGTCCAGGCCTGGGTGGAGTCAGGTAGTGGGTAGGGCAGGGTGGGAGGCACCGGGTGCAGGCTGCTTTGCTTCCAGAAAAGCAAAAAGGAAGGGAAAGACCTTATCTTGAGTATTCTCTACATCCCTGGCCCCGTGCTAGGCATGAGGAAAGCGAAGGGAAAACAAGAGGAAAAAAGCAAGTCTCTTACTTCATTTAATCCTCGCAAGGAGTAACCTGCCTGCATTCTGCATTATTCCCATTTCATAGCTGAGAAAACGGAAGCTGAGAGTGGTGAAGCAACTTGCCCAAGGCTACACAGCTAAGCCACCCAGAGCCAAGATTGGAATCCAGATGAGGTAAATCTGTCCCTAGGTTCCAAGTCCTCAGCCCAGTGCCCCCTCCTCCTTGCCCTGCCCCTCCCCCCAGCAGTGCCCCTGGAAATCCTCCCAGCATTTTGTTGATGAGTGACCTGGGAGAACCAAGGGATCAGGGAGCCCTGCAGGCCACATTCTACCTCCTTCACCAACACTTGCCACATTCCATCCTCTAAAATTAAAGCAGAGGGATGTCAGACACTTTTTGGCTAGAGCTCAGGTAAATAAATGATCACCAGATCTCTGCATCTCAGAGATGCAGATGTTCTGTAAAATGGGTATAATAATAGAAACCTGTTTCATTTGCATTGTGGAGCAGCTTGCTTAAGAAAATAAAGCCCTTTCAAGTTTGCTTGGCACTTAGTCAACGTTCAGTAAAGAACAGTCATTGTGGTTAATTTTCCTGTCTTCCCTGGCCAGGCGGGAGATCTGGTGTGGGCCCTGCACCTCAGTTTCCGGTCGGAGCCTCCGTGGCAGCTTTTGAAATTTATGGGCAGTTCTAGGGCTGCGCCTGGTGAGCACAGGGCCGGTCTCAGGTGTGGGATCTCTACCGGCGACCCGGCCTTTGGGCTGCCTGCCCTGGTGTTGACGGCTTGATGGGCGGTCTTCCCGTCAGGTGGAGTGACAGTGTGGGTGGCCCCAGGTGCCTGGGGGTGCGGGGAGGGCCCAGGATGCAACGGCGCTTTCCACCCCGCCTCCAAAGCATCCTGGGAGACCTACAGAAGCGGACCCTGACCTCCTGCACGTGGGGACGCCCAACGCGAGCAATCCTTAGGAACTGTTGGGACGTTGGGTTTCAGGTGAGGGAGAACGGCTGACCCAGAGAACTGAGGCCACTGGCTGTGCCAGTTAAGCGCAGGCTTAAGCTTCTGGAATCTTCTGTTGAAATCTTAGTTTCTCCGCGTGGGAAACGGACCTCTATATCTGCCTTCCTTATGAGACTCTTGAAAGCCTGCAATCAGACATGCTCCCGCTTGGCCTAACCCAAGTCCTGCCTGCAAGTGTCTTCTTAGTACGTCATTGGAGACTGAACCCAGAGAAGTCGTGTGCATCGGAAACTTTGACACTGTGAACACGGAAAAGTGGCAGACCTCACTTGTGGTTCCGGAGTCCCGGCCCGCCTCTTTGGCGGGTGACTCGCCCCATTTCTGCCCTCTGCCCTCGTTGCTGCGCACGCCTGAGCTCTCTCCAGCGCGTAGCTCCCCGCGCGGTTTGTGGGGCTAGAGAACAGGGATGGCTGCCTAGTGGGGAAAGGGCGGAAGTCCAGATGCTCAGGGACTTGGCCCCAGAAGTAGCGAGCTGCCCCGCTGAGAGTCCTGCATTCGCCAACTGGTGCTCGCGGGTCCGGCCCGCGGGGAGCTCGCATTGCAGCAGGTTTGAGAGCCTGGAACTGGCAGAGTGCCGCTCGGGTGCCTCGACTCTCCCCAGGCCAGCGGATCCTGACCCGCTGCGGCCTCGCAGGGCCAGAAGGCGGACGGGACCGCGGGCGGGATCCTAGTACCCCTGATGTGGAGCAGGGCCACGCCTCCTGGTTTATACCGGCTTCCAGACTCACGGCACCGGTGAAAATCAACGACCGCTTCCCGTCTCTCACACAACTCTGTCTCTGAGCGTTAGTGACCTTGTAGGGCCGGATTTTTTTTTTTTTTTTTTTTTAAGAGAAAGGAAAGGAAAATAAACGTTGGTTTTGGACCCGATGGGCATTCCTACTCCCACGGCCGCCTCAGAGGCTAAAGAAGGTCACAGACGCTCTCCAATCTCACACACCAGGGGATGTCAAGGTGGGACCGCAGCCGCGTGCGCAGAGGAAGCCGAGGGCTTGTTGCGAGCGGCCCAGGACCCACAGCTTCTGCGCTGTTCCAAGCCGCCAGATGCAGTCGGCTGCGCAACTAGGATCGGAGAAGCCCGGGATTGGCCCGACGCAGCGAGAGGGGACTCGGTCTGGGTCTCGGCGACCGCCCGGGGATGGCTGGAAAATGAGCCCTGGGGCAGGGAGGGCCCCGCGGCGAGCTGGGTGGGCAGCGCCCGGAACGTTTTTCCAGCGGCGGACGCGCCAGCCTTCTGACCTGCAGGCCTGGTATCCGAGGACAGGGACGGGTGGCTCTTCTAAGCTTCCCCGGAATGCCCGGAAGCACCTGGAGATTTCCTGAAAAGTGTTAGCTCTCCAGATGTTGCTTTGAGGAGAATGGGTTTCACCCTTTCAAAGGGCCGGCACTCTGGAGGGGCTTTTCTATAACGTGACACCGGTGTTTGTGGGGGGGGGGGGGGGGCGGGGGACAAGGTTCTTCTTAGCGTGCCTGAACTTCACACAGCCCCAAGGACCTCAGTTGTTTGCGGGTGGGCGGGTGCACTCGCACGCGTCCCGAACTGCGTGGCAAACGGTCAGCAGAAATCGGCACTCTGGCGACGCCGGGTTTCCTGTCTCGCTGCTTCTCTAAAGTTCATCAGTAAAGGAAGATTTGGAGTATGGCAGCTCAAGTACCTGCAAAAGAGCCCGTCCCCGGGCTCACGCCCTCTGTCTTCCTGTCTCAGACTTCTCTGCCCCACCATTAATTAGTAGCTGAGTTGAGGTCCTTGTACCGCCTCCAGGCCATCACTAAGGAGGGCTCTGGTGAAACGGCATGCGCCTGAGATTGGTCCCCAAGGGCCCCTTGGCCAAGTCTGAGCTCCCACTTCCACCTGCACCATTTACTTGCTTGGCAAATTACTTAACTTTTCTCAGTGTCCTCCTCAGTATGATGGGGATGAATAATAGTCGTACTTCAAAGAAGGGTCATAAGGATTTCATGAGTTATTTCATGTCACACAGAAAGCAGTGTGCCTTATAGGAAGCACTCCATATATGTCATTTCCCTTTATGCACACGTCAGGGGGAACCCAAGATCCTCTCTCTCCTACACTAACGCACAGGCGGGATGAGACCCAGTTGATCAGGATCTGCAGAATAAAGCACTGCAGAGGAGTGAGTGGTCAAAGGTAGGTGAAGGAGCTTAAAAAATGCTAGGCAGCCTTTGACTGAAACGATTTGGGAAAAATTTCTTTTCACTTCCATAATCCAAGGTTATGCTTTTCTGCTCCAAGGTTTGCTATGAAGCCTCTTTGTTCATTCTTTCTTTCTCTCTCTTCCTTCCTTCATTTTCTTTCTTTCCTTCATTAAGGTAACATTAAGGCAACATTAGCTACTCCCACCTTCCAGAAACCCATTTCAAAGGGCAAAGAAAAAGCAAGGAACAAATTTCTTTTTGCATATGACCCAGTGGAAATAATGCAGGCTTAGAAATGATCTGTCTTCTTGGGGTACCTGAGTGGCTCAGTTGGTTAAGCATCTGACTTTGGCTCAGGACATGATCACAGCTCATGAGTTCGAGCCGTGCATCGGGCTGTGCTGAAAGCTCAGAGCCTGGAGCCTGCTTCGGATTCTGTTTCTCCCTCTCTCTTTGCCCCTCCCCGACTTGGGCACGTGCACTCTCTCTCTCAAATATAAATAAACATTAGAAAGAATTTTTAAAAAAGTGATCTGGTCTCTACCAGTCAATAAGGGCAAATCCAAAGGGTGCCTAGTTGGCTCAGTCGGTTAGAAGTCCAACTCTTGATTTCGACTCAGGTCATAATCTCATGGTTCATGAAATTGAACCCTACATCTGGGCTCTGTGCTGACAATGTGGAGCCTGCTTGGGATTCTCTCTCTCCATCTCTCTCTGCTCCTTCCCCAAGTGTGCACATGTTCTCTCTCTCTGTCTCAAAATAAATACAAAAAGTGTTAGCATATAAGAGTGAACCCATTAACCTCTCTGATTCTTAATTTCCTCATCTGCAAAATGGGGATGATGGTAATGCCTCTTTAAAGGGTCTTTGTGAAAGTTAAAAAAATAAAATATATGTTGAAGCGCTTTGCACTGGTAACCCAGCAGGATAGAGCGAACAATAATAAAAATACAAAATACAAAAATACAATACAAAAGTGATAACATCAACAATAACCCCCAAACAAAACTTAAGCAAAGAAGAGAAACCCAAAAGGACAGATATTTCCAGTGCAGAATGATTAGTGCTTATTTTCATTCAGGAAGAAAAGTTTCAATCCAGACATGCAGCCGAACATGAGTTTCAGGGAGGGGGTTTAGGACACTCAGTTATGAGAAGGGACAACTATGCCCCATTTTCCACTCAAAAACTCAAGACCTATCTCCATCAGGCCCAGAGATACTTTCTTACAGATACATCTCAGTTTTTCAAGTATCAATGCAGGAAATTGTCATATAGTAGATGAAGGCTGGCCAAACATGGTCAAAGCATGATAAAATTGCACAGAGTTATTGCAAATATGCTGAAGTGTACTTTTAAAATAGGGAACCCAGAACCATTTTTTCTCCCTCCTGCTATCAGCTATGGAAGTGAGTATCTGTATAGCTTCTCATTTTAAAGCCTCTTTGCCCCATATAGGTGTATGTCTATTTTGCATCCATAGGTGCAAATAGCCATTTCATTTTCCATTTTGTGTAAGGAGTTTTTAACTTAAATTGTTGGATTTTAATTCATAGTTTCCTTTTTTCTCTCTCTGTTCTTCACATAAAAACCCCAACCTGTCCGACAAAATAGAACTTATCACCTGCAGTTAATTTTGTAAAATCTATTCAGTTATTCTTTGAGTTGTGCTTTCCATCTTCTTAAAAATATGAACCAATCAATTATATTAGCCATATGGCTTGATCATAACAGCTAATTTCCATTTCATAATGTAATTGTTGTTTAAACACTGACAGTTTATTAGTCAAGGTGTTTAGGAAAGTTCTCTGTAGCTCTATCTCTTTTAAATGATGATTGAAATAACCATAAAAGCTCCAAGTCATTAGACTATTAGTTTCATGCTTTTAGATTCTGTGGCCCCTCAGCATTAAATATCTCCAAGGAGACTCTTCCACTTGCTCTATGGTTCTGGAATCACAACATGGGCTATCCAGAGCAGCTTAGTTTTCTTCGCCACACATGGGCTTTCAAGAGCAAGAATTGACATAATGGGAGGGGCTCACAGGGCCATTTAGTCATGTTGGAGGTAACTGAGTGCTGGCTGGAGAGGCTGTGAAGTCACACATTGCTGCAAACAAAATGTGTCATCCTTCAGTGATCTTAATGCTTTGTCCATGAAATGTACTCCCTCATGTAAATGACAGTGCATTGAACTGGTGAACAGATGTTCCCTACGATCATCTCAGAATTAGAAGCTCTGGTTTATGCTTTGCTTTAAGCTCTGGGTTTGTTATTTCCCTAAGTATTTTCCAGAGTCATTTCTGGTTTTTGTCCCCACCCATCTGAGTTTTGATTCTCCTGTGGCCTTACTCTTGATTTAGGGAAGCAATGTTCCTGACGCTGCAATATGCATCTTGTGGCCCTCCACAAAAATTCACATATAATACATAAAAAAGATGTAGAATATTAACACTAAAACATGCTATATTTAAGGTAATTTGGCCTTAATGCAGCCTGACTTTAATTTAGGGTGTGGTTTTAATGAGCTGCTCTTTATATCTCTGTTTAAACTACAAGAAATACACCAGGTCAGCTTATCTCCTAGAAGATGGGATTTAAATACCAGAAGGGTAGTTGGCCTATTAAAAGGCCAAAAAGTTGACTTTAAGTCCATTGTAGAAATGTGAAATCTTTTTGTAAGGTAGCTTAATCTCAACTAGAATTCTAAAAAATTTACATTAAGGTTATACATTTCTTTAGTCATTTATCATCTATTATTAATTATATTTCCTGATAAAGACATCCCATTCAGGTATGCTACATTGAAAGTAACTGTTAAGAGCTTGAGTAGGATTTGTAGATCCTAGCCCTTAAGAAGAGATCTAACATTCTGAGACCGTGCATTTATTTATCCCACAGAGGCTTCCCTGGAGTGGTCCAGAAATTCCCAGACGGAACTTAGTATCTTTTTTCTAGATCTGTTCCTCTTCCTACATTCCTTTTCTCAGTTCCTCAGCACCACCATCATGCATGAGTTCGTTCATTCATTCATTCATTCATTCATTCATTCAGCAGATACTATTTCAGCACATGGTAGGTTCCACAGACTGCTCAAGGTATTTGTGATGCAGCAGTAAACAGATGAGACATAATGTCTGCCCCAAAGAACCTCATATTTTCTAGTGGGGGGAGACAGATGGTAATGGAATTATATAATATGGTGTGAGAGATACAGAGAAAGATGTAGCAGGGAAGGTGGATAGAGAATGTTGGTAAGGATAATGTAGTTTTAATAGGGTGGCTAGGAAAGGCCTTACTGGGAAAGTGACATTCAGAGGTAGAGACCTGCGAGTTGTGCCTCATCCACCCCATTTGATACCCCCCATGCCCAGTCATCTGGTGAGCCCCCCAGTTTCACCATGTAATATTTCTCAACTTGATTTCTTCCCCTAACTACTAACACCCGGGTTCAAGCACTTATCATCTGCTCTCTGGATTACTACAACAGTCTCCTAACTATTCTCTGCCTCCTGTCTTGTCTCCCCAAATCAGTTTTCTACAAGGCCATGACAGATTTATCTTACAGGCACATCTGACCATGTCATTTTGGTTAAGACCAAAAAATGGCTCCTTCTGAGCAAGGTAACGCCCTGATGCCCTAATGAGTCATCTAAGCCTTTTGTGATCTTGCCCCTGGTTACTTCTCCAGCCCCATCTCTCGCCCATGCCAGCCTGCTATCTCTGTCCTGAAGTAGAATTTCTTCCTTCATATATAGCACTACACCAGAATTCTGGTATCTCCCTTCATATGTCAGTATAGGTCCTACTTTTATTTTAAGATCCATTGGAGTCATCCCTTCCTCCCAGTGATTTCCAAATTCTACATCCTATCCAGATAGGCTGGGTGCCCCTCCTCTGTGGTCCCATGTGGTCCCTTGTACACATCTTTTTAAAATCACTTTGTCATATTGTTCTGATATAATCTAGAATGGCTCAGTTTCCCCTACCAGACTATGGACTTTCTGAGCATAGAATCGTGTCTTACTCATTTTTTTGTAAACTTGGCTTCAACCAGTCATTCAGTGACTTCATTTGTGTTTTGATCCTTCTGTTTCCTCCTGGTGACTGTAAGCCAACCATGACGATTTATAATTTGTGATTAAAATATATGGGAAATAGTCCCAATCCAAGACTGAGTTCAACTCAAGGTGATTATCAGAGAGTCACAGATTTTTAGACTTGGGAGAACAATTCCAGGTGATCTAATTCAACTACCTAACTGACACTCGAAAGCCCTTCTTCAACATTTCTACAAGTTGTAGCATCTAGAGTTCTTCAAGTATGTTGTAATGGTGATAGGAGTGTGGGGAACATTTAGCTGACTGGAGGCTTCCTCTTCCCTCTCTTGCGGTTCAGGATGCTGTGTGTAGAAATAATGAAGCAGGAAGTTATTTGTATTAGAACACATATGTATTTATATACACACACACACATGCGGCGTAAATTTAAATCTGTAAATTGCTTAAGATGATGAACGGCAGGCTATTACCTAAAATGTTAAACATAAGTTAGGGACTGAACTAGTACCCAGAGAGAAAATTATTTGTAATTTGAAGATAAAACCATCTGTCAAAGCAAGGGGCTCAGAATAAGAAGCAAATGGGTAGGTTAGACTCCATAGATGGATGGCAAGGGACAAGAACCCAACCAGACGAGGGACTGCCAGCTGGAACTGGCAGTCTGGGCACAAGTCTAGCTCTATGCCAGAAGAGGGGACCATAAGCCTTGAGTTAGCCATACCCCACCGCAGAAGCTTTGAGTACCACTTATGGAGTTTTGTGAGGAACACTGTACTTACTTGTGCATATCCTAACTGGACTCAATGCACTCAGCTGCTTAAGCTTGCATTTTACCTATGGGTCAAGAGCCTCTCTCTTCCTATTATCTTTTTTGCTTGCTGGTCTTGTAAGAAATAGAGGTATATCTGTGGGTGTGAGGAAAAACAAACTCTTAAAGAATCTTTAAATTCTGCCTTTGCTCCTTGCTCTTTTTTTTTTTATTTTTTTATTTTTTTTTTGTTTTTGTTTTGAGAGAGAGCAAGCACATGAGAGTGCATGCACATGGGTGAGGAGCAGAGAGAGGGAGAGAGAGAATCCCAAGCAGGCTCCATGCTGTCAGTGCAGAGCCGGTTGCGGGGCTCGATCTCACAAACCGTGGGATCAGGACCTGAGCCCAAATCAAGAGTTGGATGCTTAACTGACTGAGCCTCCCAGGCACTCCGGCTCCTTGCTCTTAGTCTCTAAGCAGTTTACGGCAAAAACTGTCTATTAACAAAGGAAAGTGTTGAACTTAAAAAGCAGAAAACTTGGGGCACCAATGATGGATGATATCTCATCACCATTGATAATATGGTTAGTAGATTGATTGTTAATTCTAGAGTTAATAGTGATGTTGAGTTGAAGTGGAATCATATTGCCAATCCTGAAGTCATTAGAAGGGCTGAGGGGGGTCCTGTGAGTGGTCATGGGCTTGGGTTAACTATGTGATATGCATGGGTTTGGTGGGTCATTAGGTGTGGTCATGTAGGTATAGACTTAATAACAGGGTGAGGACGTAGGCTTGAATTAGGGCTGGAATTAGCAAATTCAAGGATTGTTAGTAAGACGAGGACGATGAAACTAATGAGAGCAACAGTGGTGCCGATGCTTATTAGAGCTAGAGTGGCCCCTCCAATTAAGTGGATTAGCAGGTGACTAGCAGTAATATTAGCTGTGAGTCCCACGACTAGGGCTGTTAGTTGGCTAAAGAGGCTGATAGTCTCAATAATTACAAGTATAGGAATTACTGGAAGAGGGGTTTCCTGGGGTAGGAATGCTTTCGTCTTGCGTCGGAATCTGGTGACTACAGTCCCTTCTCACAGGGGAATGGCCATTCTCAGATTCATTGATAGCTGCGTGGTTGGTGTGAATGAGTGTGGCAGTAGGTCTAGTAGGTTTGTTGAGCCCGTGAATAGGATTAGAGATGTTAGTATTCGGGCTCAGGTTTGTCCTTTGTGATTGTGAATAGCTAGTATTTATTTTGATGTTGGTTGAACTAGTCATTGTAATGAGATCAGGCGGTTATTGACTAGTCAGTTAGGTGAGGGAAATAGAATGCTTGGGAATATGATGATTAGGATAACAACAAGTAATCCTATTACTGTTGGGGTAATGAAAGAGATTTTTGGCTCAGTTAAGGATCTCACAGTCATGGGATCGAGCCCCACATCAGGCTGGGCACTGAGCATGGAGCCTGCTTGGGATTCTCTCTCTCCCTTTCTCCCTGCCCCTCCTCCACTCACACACATGCTCTCTCTCTCGCTCTCTCTCTCTCAAAATAAATAAACAAACTTAAGAAAAAAAAAAGGAGAAAACTTACTTTGTCCAGAGGTCATTCAGCCTATCCTAATATAGGCTTTTTTGACAGCTATTCCCTTGGTTGAATTGAAATCTGTCTTTCTAAGGCTTTCACCCATTGATCCTAGTTCTAACCAGGACCACACAGAACAAATCCAAATGACCTCCCCACATTATGGTTCTTTATATTTCCAGGCGGCTTGCTTGTGTGATCTGAAGTCACTGAACTCATGAATATTGTGTGTTTAGCCCATGCTGGCCCATGGTAGCACTTCATAAATGGTAGCTGTTATTATTAGTTTCATGATCAGACTGCCTTTGAGCCATTCTTTTCTTCATAAGTCAAGCCCTTTTAGAGTCATTGACGTCACAGAATTAACCCAAAACAGAGGTTTCCCCTTAATTGCACCAACAGCTCTAGGTGCAGATGTTAGACAATGGGGTGCTGGACAACTGAAGATGTTCTTCCTTTACCCTCCACTACCTGAACCTTACCTTTGTTAAGTGCCAAATCATTCTTAAAGACTTGACTCAAGGTATTTTTTCCTTGAATCCCTTTCCCCTCCTCCAAGGAGAATTGATTGGTCTATTTCTTCACTTGAATTGAGACTGAATACAATCTGTATTTCTTTTAGATCTCTCTCCATGCCCATATGCACCTCCCCCCTCCCCTAATATCTAGAATGCTGAACTTCTCTTGGTACCTGTATGTCAGGCAGAATGCCTGGAACATAGCATGTGATAAATATTTATTAATGGAAGGATAACATTTTGGGGTATCAGATTATACAATATTTATTTATGCTATATTATCTTTCATTATATGCCAAGACTCTTCTATTCAAGTCACCTAGAAATCATTTCACCCACTGCTGTGTTTGGCCACCAGTCTCTTGTCTCTCACTTCAGCAATGGTGAAGTGGATAGCTTTTTCTTGGGGAAGAGAAATCCTTGGCCTTTTGTTGCCTTTGCCAATAACAAGACCGTTGGGGAGTTGGATGGCGAAGCTATTGCCACTGGCATCTTTCCCATGAACCACATCAAAAGAAGCAGGGTGTCTCTAGTGGTGATCACACCAGTTCTTCCCAGGTTAGCACCTCCAGTCGCCACACACGGGTTACCAGTGTCAGACTTGATGAAGTTGGTCATCTTGCCAGTCTCCTCATCATTCTGAATGGTGTTGTTCACCTTGTTGAGGGAATCAGGGTAGCGGACGGGGTGAGAATCATGGGTCACCAGTTGAGGGATTCCTTTTGTTCCCACAACGATCTTTCTCACTTTGCGCAACTTGTACTTGGCCACTCTTGGTGTCAAAGATTAGACGGAAATTCTCTACAGTCTTGTCAGTCTTGATGACATCCATAAACCAGTAAGGTAGGTGATATCAGTTTGGACCTTGCCATGCATCTTAATGAACTGCTGCGTGCAGATCTTCTTGATTTCATCTTTTGTTAGGGCATACTTAAGTCTGTTCCTTAGGGAAATGATGAGAGGGAGACATTCCCAGCTTGTGAGGACTGGCAGATGGGCAAGGAGCAAACACGCTGGTCAGTTTATCCAGCTTCCAATGCTTTGCAGCCGCTACACATTACCGACGCTTCTTGGGACCAAGAACGGTGGTTGCACTAGGCATGAAACGAAGGCTGCCAGGGTGCCTGGCAGTGGTGCGTGCGACCCTTGATCTTGGGGTTGTGAGTTCGAGTCCCACATTGGGTATAGAGATTACTTAAAAATAAAGTCTTAAAAAAAAAAAAGAAAAGAAGACTGCCTTCTTCCAGCGTGCTGATAAAATAGCTAAGTTACACAACTTTTACAGCTGGATGGAAATTTAAAAAATTTCTTCTGTGCTTCATTCCTCCATTTCAGTGGTTCTCAACCATGGCTTTGTATTGGAAAGTACTGCAAGTTTAAAAAAAAAAAATCCTGAGGACTGTGTTCTACCCATAAAGATTCTGATGTAATTGGCCTGAGGTGCAGCCTGCGCATCAAGATTTTAGAGTATTATATCTTAGGCTGCTAATTCCAGTGTGCAACCAAACTATTCCCTTTTTGTGGACAAGGAAACTGACGTCCAGAGAGGTCATGTGTCCTGCCCACGCTACATGGTGTGTAGAAGTGAACAAAGAACTCAGGTCTCCTGACCTCTCTTCTAACATACTGTTCATCGCATATGAGCAGTAGTATTCATGTTTGCTTCAAAGAGAGACACCCCTCTCCACTGGGGCACTGGGGAGCAGCCCCTGGTTCACAGGCACAGTGAAGCCTGCTAACTTTCCAATTTTAGGACAAAAGATCGAAAGCAGCTTTCACAGTTCTGAAATATCACCCAATAGTAATGTTTTTGTTTTGTTTTGTTTTGTTTTTGTTTTTGTTTTTGTTTTTTTTTTGCACTGGAAACCAGTGTCACTTTCCTCATTGTCATTTTAGTAAAGGGAATAATCTTACTTTTTTTTTTTTAAACGTTTATTTATTTTTGAGACAGAGAGAGACAGAGCATGAACGGGGGAGGGGCAGAGAGAGAGGGAGACACAGAATTGGAAGCAGGCTCCAGGCTCTGAGCCATCAGCCCAGAGCCCGACGCGGGGCTCGAACTCACGGACCGCGAGATCGTGACCTGAGCTGAAGTCGGACGCTCAACTGACTGAGCCACCCAGGCGCCCCGGGAATAATCTTACTTTTTATGACAATACACTCCTCCTGTGGGAGTAACTTCATTTTGAATGAAACCAAGATGCGCTCCGTAAGTTTTTTCATTTATGGCTGAACTGGCCTTTGTCTGTAAAGGATGTTGGCTAGCAACCTAGGATATAATGTTCAAAGCAGATTGTTGTTCCCTCTGCCCTAGGGGAGGGGGACCTGTCCTGCACCACCCTCCAAATACTTGTCCAAACCTCCCACGACTTGACTGAGTGGAATTTTTACTGATACCACTCTCCTAGGTCTGACTTAGGAACTACCAGTTCAACCCACTTACGGACAGTAGAGGGATTATGTTCTGGTTATCTGTTGCTGTGTGACAGATTATTCTGAAACCTGGCAGCCTAAAACATGCCTGTACTTTTGAGGAGCAGGACTCAGACGGGTAATCCTCAGTCCCAAGTGACATTGCTTGAGGTCCGTCACCCAGAGGTAATCAGCTGGAATTTAGGCTGCTCTGGAGGGCTCGAGGCAGCTTCACTCACATGTTTGGTTCCTGCAGGCTGGCTGGAAGGTCAGGATCACCTGGGTCTGTGACCGCTCCAGTGATGCTCTCAAGGTACTAGGACTAGGGCAATCTTCTTTTTCTTCTCTTTCTCTCCTCCATCCTTCTCCTTTTCCTCCTTCTCTTCTAATACATGGTTTGGGTTGCCATTTTTTTCTTATATTTTTTATTGTGGTAAAATGCACATAACATACAATTTACCATTTTAACCATTTTAGAAGTGTCAGTTCAGTGGCACGAATTCAATTCACAATGTAGTAAATCGTCTGTCTACTTGCAATTTTTTCATGGCCCCAAGCAGAAACCCTATACCCATTAAGCGATAACTTCCCATTTCCCCTCCTTCTCAGCCCATAGAAAGCAACTCTGATCTACTTCCTGCCTCTATGAATTTGCCTATTCTAGGTACATCATATTTGTGTCTGGCTTCGTTCATTTAGCATAATGTCTTCAGGGTTCGTGTATGCTTTCGCATGTGTCAGAATCTCATTCCTCTTTAAGGCTGAATAATATTCCATTGTATACACATTTGTTTATGTAACCACATTTTGTTTATGCGTTCATCTGTTGATGGACACTTGGGTTGCTTCCATCTTTTGGCTATTGTGAATAATGCTGCTGTGAACATGGGTATACAAATATCTCTTCAAGTCCCTGCTTTCAATTCCTTTGGGTGTATACGTAGGAGTCGAATTACTGGGCCATATGGTCATTTTTTTTTTTTTTTTTTAATATTTATCTGTTTGAGAGAGAAAGAGAGAGTGCATGCATGCATGAACAGGGGAGAGGCAGGGAGAGAGAATCCCAAGCCGGCTGTTTGCTGTCAGCACAGAGCCCTACACGGGGCTCGATCTCACCAACCATGAGATCATGACCTGAACTGAAATCAAGAGTTGGACGCTTAACCAACTGAGCCACCCGGGCACCCCATTTCTTTGTTTAGCTTTAAAAAAAATTTTTTTTTAATGTTTATTCATTCCTGAGAGACAGAGATAGACAGAGCATGAGCAGGGAAAGAGCAGAGAGAGAGGGAGACACAGAATCCAAAGCAGGATCCAGGCTCCGAGCTGTCAGCACAGAGCCCAACACGGGGCTCGAACCCACGGACCGTGAGATCATGACCTGAGCTGAAGTCAGATGCTCAACCAACTGAGCCACCCAGGCACCCCTGTTTAGCTTTTTGAAGAGCCACCCCAACTGTTTTCCATTGCAGCTACACCAATTTTACACTCCTATCAGCAATGCATGAGTGTTCCAATTTCTACACATTTTCACCAACATACTTTATTTTCTGGTTTTTTAAAAATGATAATCATCCTAATGGGTGTGAGGTATCTTATTGGGCTTTTGATATGTATTTTCCTAATGACTAGTGACACTGAGCATCTTTTAATGCTTACTGGACGTTTGTACGTTCTATTTGGAGAAATGTTTATTCAAGTCCTTTGCCCATTTTTAAGTTGTGTTATTTTGTTGTTGTTGTTAAGCTGTATATTTGGACTTCTTACATGACAGCTCATGGTGTTCAGAGAAAGGATTCCAAGACATCCAGGTAGATGCTGCCAGACTTCTTATGCTTAGCTTCAGAAACCTCACGACCTCATTTCTGCTGTATTTTATAGGTCATGCAGGCTCCTGAGGTCAGCCCAGACTCTAGGAGAGGGGGTAGCAAAAAATCTGCAACCATTTTCAATCTACCAGAGTATAATATTAAAATTAACTAAAACAATCCAAATGTTTGAATAATAGTAATAATAATAAAGACTGGGGCTACAACTTGGGATTAATACAATTTCTTTTCTCCTGAGGTCTTGAAGGACTTTCACCCAGGAAAGCCTTCACTATGGCATTTTTCATATTTTAGAGGTCTTTAATTATGATGTAGGGATGAGCACAGTTACTTGGTTTTTAAAATACACTTAGCTTGTCTGCTTTATAATGACAGAGTGAGGCAGGAGGCCTGGGTTTCAGTCTCAGATCTGCCAATAACTGGAGGAATGGCCTGTCTGGGAGGATAAGCTAGGAAACCAGCTGTTTCCGACTATTTGCAAAAATTTCCACCACCATCTGCTAATTTCAAGTAGATAAACATGGCCCTTAGTAGAAGAGATAATTTTATTATTATTATTTTTAAAATATTTTATTTTTAAAAAATCTCCAACCTGGGGCTTGAACTCACAACCCCAGGATCAAGAGTTGAAAACTGTACCAACTAAGCCAGCCAGGCACCCCGAAAGAGATAATTTTAGTAATTTAATTCTTTTTTTAAAAGTTTATTTATTTATTTTGAGAGAGAGAGAGAATGAACAGAGGAAGGACAGAGAGATAGAGGGAGAGAGAGAATCCCAAGCAGGCTCTGTGCTCTCAGCACAGAGCCCCATGCAGGGTTTGATCTCACAAACCATGAGATCATGCTCTGAGCCAAGATCAAGAGTTGAACTTAACCGACTGAGCCACCCAGGTGCCCCAGTAAGTTTATTCTTCAAAACGTATACGAGTCATGGATGCATCTCAAGGACATCTATACTGAGTCTTGAGCAGATGAAAGTTTCCTGTTTCTTCCCTATCTGACCAGGACCCCTGCTTTGTATTACTGCAGGATTACAGTAGCTTCTCTTAGCCCTCCCCTAGGGCAAGGGGCTTTCGTTTCTACCCCTTCCATAACAGAAGCCGTGGATCTTTGCTTGAGTCCCTAATTGGGAGGCTTTGCTACCTTCTCCTGCTCCTCAGATGCTCAAAGCTTTTGCTTCCTATGAGAGAGGGTTTGGGGGGAAGTGGGCTATATTTCATACCTCTCCCCCAGTGGTACCTGATCATTACCTGCATGCTTGAGCCCTGAAAGGGGATTCTCTCTTATCCCTTGCCCTTCCCCCAATCTCCCTTGTGATAATCTGGTGGATAACAGCTTGGGAATAGGTTCAATGTTCCTTGTAAAAGTCTGTGATTCCCTTTTTTTTCTAAACTGAAATAGCGCACATTCAGTCTTTAAGAATTGATTGAAAAGTTTAGCCGTTTTCTTCTTACCTACCTTAATGGTGGCCGTTCCTTACTGCCATGCTGTAACAAAGGTAAAAATTCATGTGTTCGCTTTTTTCTTGGAGGGGTTTGCCACTCTTTGGAATTTAATTCACTTAGCTGCCTTGTGTACTCAGGTTTCTAATGGATTCAAGAAAAATTATGATTTTGTAGATTATCTGTTTTTCTTGTTCTTAGGATGGGAACAATGTTCTCTTTTTTTTTTCTAATTTTTTTAAAACGTTTATTTATTTTTGAGACAGAGAGAGACAGAGCATGAACAAGGGAGGGGCAGAGAGAGAGGGAGACACAGAATCTGAAACAGGCTCCAGGCTCTGAGCTGTCAGCACAGAGCCCGATGCGGGGCTCGAACTCACAGACGGTGAGATCATGACCTGAGCCGAAGTCGGACACTTAACCGACCGAGCCACCCAGGCACCCCTGGAAAAATGTTCTCTTGAAGCTTTCTAGATCCTAAGCAGATGTGGAACTCTGGGGGTACCTGGCTGGCTCAGTCGGTAGAGCACACACCTCTTGATCTTGGGGTTGTAAGTTTGAGCCCCACAACTGGTGTAGAGATTACTGAAAAATAAAATCTTAAGGGGTGCCTGGGTGGCTCAGTCAGTTAAGTGTCCGACTTAGCTCACGTTGTGATCTCACAATTCATGAGCCTGAGCACCACATCTGGCTTCACGCTGGCAGTGTGGAGCCTGCGTGGGATTCTCTCTCTCTCTCTCTCTCTCTCTCTCTCTCCCTGTCTCTCTGCTCCTCTCTCTCTCTCTCTCTCCCAAAATATATAAATAAGAGGCCCCTGGGTGACTCAGTCATTTGAGCATCCAACTTCGGCTCAGGTTATGATCTCATGGTTTGTGAGTTCGAGCCCCACATCTGCCTTGCTGCTGTCAGTGCAGAGCTCGCTTCAGATCCTCTGTCTCCCTCTCTCCCTCTGCCCCTCCTCCACTCATGCTCTCTCTCTATCAATAATAAATAAACATTAAAAATTTTTGAAAATAAATAAGTAAACTATTGGGGTGCTTGGAGAGCTCAGTTGGCTAAATGTCCAACTCTTGGTTTCAGCTCAGGTCATGATCTCAAAGTTCATGAGGTCAAGCCCCATGTCCTGCTCCACACTGACAGCACGGAGCCTGCTTGGGATTCTCTCTCCCTGTCTCTCTGCCCCTCCCCTACGCACACTCTCTCTCTCCAAATAAACCTAAAAATAAATAAACTCTTTAAAAAAGGACTTTTAGGGGCGCCTGGGTGGCTCAGTCGGTTAAGCGTCCGACTTCAGCTCAGGTCACGATCTCGCGGTCCATGAGTTCCAGCCCCGCGTCGGGCTCTGGGCTGATGGCTCAGAGCCTGGAACCTGCTTCCGATTCTGTGTCTCCCTCTCTTTCTGCCCCTCCGCCGTTCATGCTCTGTCTCTCTCTGTCCCAAAAATAAATAAACGTTAAAAAAAATTAAAAAAAAAAGGATTTTTAAAAAATCTCAGAGAGATTGAGGGCTCAGTTCTAGATTATTGCCATAGAGGGAATATTGCAATAAAGTGAGTCAAATGAATTTTCGTGTTTCCTAATGAATATAAAACTTACACATTTTACACTATACTGTAGCCTAGTAAGTATGAAATAGCATTGTGTCTAAAAAATAATGTACGTACCTTAATTAAAAATATTTTATTGCTAAAAATACCATCACTTGAACTTTTAGTGAATTGTAATCTTTTTGCTGGTGGTGGAGGGTCTTGTCTCAATGCCCCATGCAGGGTTTGATCTCACAAACCTCGAGATCATGATCTGAGCCGAGATCAAGGTGTTGGTTGCTGAAGGTTGGGGCGGCTGTGGCACTTAGAAAAAGAAAACAATGAAGTTTCCTCCATTGATTGACTCTTTCTTTTGTGAATGATGTCTCTGTAGCATGTGATGCTGCTTGATAGCATTTTGCCTGCAGTAGAATTTCTTTCAAAATTCGAGTCAATCCTTTCAAACCCTGCTGCTGCTTTATCAACTAAGTTTATATAATATTCTGAATCCTTTGTTGTCATTTCCATCATCTTTATGGCATCTTCACCCGGAGTAGCTTCCATCTCAAGAAACCGCTTTCTTTTCTCATCCATAAGAGCAATTCCTCATCTGTTTAAGTTTTATCATGAGATTGCAACAATTCTGTCACATCTTTAGGCTCCACTTATTCCTTTTTTAAAAGATTTTGTTTTTAAGTAATCTCTACACCCAGTGTGGGGTTCGAACCTATAACCCCAAGAACAAGCGTTGCACACTCTACCACCTGAGCTAGTCAGGTTCCCTCACGTTCCACTTCTAATACTAGTTTTCTCGTTATTTCGACCACGTCTGTAGCTACTTTCTTCACTGAAGTCTTGAACCCCTTAAAGTCATTCATGAAGGCTGGAATTACTTCTTCCAAACTCTTGTTAATGTTAATATTTTGACCTCCTCCCATGAATCACGAGTGTTCTTAATGGCATGTAGAATGATAAATCCTTTCCACAAGGTTTTCAATTTACTTTGCCCAGATTCATCAGAGGAATCACTATCTATGGCAGCTGTAACCTACAAAATGTATATCTTAAATAATAAGACTTGAAAGTCAAAATTACTCCTTGATCCCTGGGCTGCAGAATGGATGCTGTGTTAGCAGGCATGGAAACAACATTAATCTCATTGTACGTCTCCATCAGAGCTCTTGGGCGACCAGGTGCATTGCCCATGTGCAGTCATATTTTGAAGGGAATCTTTTTTTCTGAGCACTAGGTCTGAACAGTGGGCTGAAAATAATCAGTGAGCCATGTTGTAAACAGATGTGCTGTCATCCATAGGCTTTGTTGTTCCATTAGGCACAGGCAGAGTTGATTGAGCATAATTCTTAAGGGCTCTAGGATTTTTGGAACGGTCAGTGAGCATTGGCTTCAACGTAAAGTCACCAGCTACATTAGGCCCTAACAAAGAGTCAGCCTGCCCTTTGAGGCTTTGAAACCAGGCCTTGACTTCTCCTCTGTAGCTATGAAAGTCTTAGATGGCCTTTTCTTCCAATCTAAGGCTGTTTCATCTACACTGAGAATCTCTTGTTTAGTGTAGCCACCTTCATTCATGATCTTAGCTAGATCTTCTGGATAACTTGCTGCAGCTTTCACATCAGCATTCCCTGCTTCTCCTTGTACTTTTATGTTACAAAGGCAGCTTCTTTCCCCAAAGCTCATGGACCCACCTCTGTTAGCTTCCAACTTTTCTTCTGCAGCTTCCTCACCTCTCTCAGCCTTCACAGAATTGAAGAGCATTAGGGCCTTGCTCTGGATTGGGCTTTGGCTTAAGGGAATGTCATGGCTGGTTCGATCTTCTATCCAGACCACTAAAACCTTCTCCATATCAGCAATAAGGCTGTTTCACTTTATCATTCGTGTGTTCACCGTGCACTTTTAACTTCCTTCAAGGACTTTTCCTCTGCATCCACAACTTGGCGAACAGTTGTGGCACAAGAGGCTTAGCTTTCAGCCTAGGTCAGCTTTTGACATGCCTTCATCACTAAGCTTAATAATGTCTAGCTATTTATTTATTTATTTATTTAGAGAAAGAGCAAGCACGCAAGTGGGGGAGGGGCAGAGATTCTAAGAAATAAATAAATAAGTAAATACATAAATAACTATATTACAGAAATTTTCAAGAAGGAGAGACAGAATCCCAAGCAGGTTCTCCAGTGTCAGCATGGAGCCCAACACAGGGCTCAAACCCACGAACCACGAGATCATGACTTTGAGCCTAAATCAAGAGTCTGATTAGCCACCCAGGTGGCTCTCTAGCTTTTGATTTGAAGTGAGAGATGTATGATTTGTCCTTTCATTTGAACACTTGGAAACCACTGTAGGGTTATTAATTGGCCTAATTTCAATATTGTTTTGTCCCAGGGAATAGGAAGGCTTGAGGAGAGGGAGAGAGAGCGGGAATGGTTGGTCAGTGGAACAGTCAAATACACGAAACTTTTATTGATTTGGTTCACTGCCTTATATGGGTGTGGTTCGTGGCACCCCAAAACAATTGCAGTGGTCACATCAGGGATCCCTGATCACAGATCACCATAATAAATATAATAATAGTGGAAAAGTTTGAAATATTGCTAGAACTACCAAAATGTGACACATTTTGTGAGCAAATGCTTGTGACACAAAGTGAGCAAATGCTCTTGGAAAAATGGCACCAATAGACTTGCTGAATGCAGGGTTGCCACAAACCTTCAATTTGTAAAAAACCGCAAATTCGTGAAGGGCAAAAAAGTAAAGCATAATAAAATGAGATATGCCTGTATTTTAAAAACTCCTTGTGGGGCACCCGGCTGGCTCAGTCAGTAGAGCCTGCAAGTCTTGATCTCAGGGTTGTAAGTTTGAACTCCACATTGGGTGTAGACATCACTTAAAAATAAAAAAATACATAAATAACTATATTACAGAAATTTTCAAAAATTCAAAAGTATCTCTTCATAGTCTAGTGTGAGCTTTTTTATTTGGGACGGGGTCCTAAGAGATTCAGTGGGGTCAAAAGTTATGCATATTTTACATTTTGATAGAAAATGTCAAATTGTCATTCAAAAAATCTGTAACAATTACATTCCCATCAAACACTGCATGAGTAGTACCAAAAATCTTAACCTAACTTGAAGATTTGAGGCATTTACTTTAAAGAAAATGACAAAGCTATAAAGTGTCCAGTTTGATCCACTGGAAGACATTCTCACTGTAAAAGTCAATTGGCCCATTCAAAAAAGCATTTCATAGGAAGAAGTAAACATTGGTCTTTAGTTCTTTTAGTCCAGTATTTATAGCTGAAGCTGTTTCTATTCAAATGCAATTCACCAAAATTTAGTGCTTAACCACATGAACAACACTTCTCATTTCTATTAGCTTCCTATCCTTGTACATCAGTGACTTTCTTTCTTTCTTTCTTTCTTTCTTTCTTTCTTTCTTTCTTAAGATTCAAAGGAAGCAAATTTATTTTAAATAGGATACACATATATAGATCAGTGTCTTCCAAGCATAGACCCCTTTTAAAGAGCATCAGTGACTTTAGTAATGGCTCTGATGATTTCTGTCATTAGCAAAGAATGTGCTTAACTCTTGGCATTAAAGTAAATATGGCTACATGACATTCTATAGCTTCCAGTTAAAACAAAAAACAAAACAAAACAAAGCAAAGCAAGAAAGAAAAACATCAAACAGGTTTGCTTAAATTCCCGTATTTCTGATTATTCTAAATTCTATTCAATAAACATTTATATTTAGTTTTTGCAATATGCATGTGTATTCTATGTACTCAGAGGATTAAAAATTAGATATGGTTCCTTTTTGTAAGAACTTCCATGCATACAAAATATGTTTTAGAGGAATCTTTCCATCTATTCATCCATCCATCCATCCATCCATCCATCCACTTATTCATTCAGTAAAAATTTGTCTCTAGTGTCCACTCTGTTGTAGTATTGCATTCAGAACTCAAAGTTGAATAAAAGATGGTCTCTGTATTCAATGAAGGAAGGACAATCCTGCGGGAGAAACAGATAATGCTCATGTCCTACGAGGGGGTTAGAGCAAGCTTTCCAAGAAAGGTGGCATTATAGATGTCTGAAGGATATGTAGGATTTCAATAGGTTGTGTAGGAGAAGGTTCACTCCAGGTCAAGTGAATATGAAATACGCTGGGCAAAGGCAAGCAGGTGCAAAAGTGCACTGGAGAATAGGTTGGAGGGGGAGGTTGAGCGATACAGCAGATGCTGAAATTCAATTTAGAAAAACGTTAGCTAGGATCAGTAAGGAGAAAGGGTATCGTTATGGGTAAAAATGGTTAGAGAAGATTTTGTGGAGAAGGAGGAGGCACTTAAATACAACCTTGAAGGGTGAGGAGGATTTGATAGGCAGATTGTAGGTGTGAAAAAGTACTAGAGGCAGAGAGAACAGTATAAGCACAGATTTGTGTCCTTAGGGGGCAAAGGAATGGATCTATGTTGGAAATAGGAAGTATTTAACATTGTATCACCTGCTTTCCTGTATTAGGGTTTTCACGTAGGCTATTTTCTCTTCTTTCTATCTCTTCTTTCTATCTTCTTTGCCTGTAACACAATGCTTTTGTAGTCATTAACAACAAACCCAAGTTAGGGGGACCAGGGGTTTAGTCCTTAATTCACAGTCCCATCAGGGCTTCATTTCACTGTGATTATCTGGGTTCTTCTCTCTCCTATATGTCGGCTTTGTTTTCAAGCTGGCTTTTGTCCTCATAGAGAGGTGGCTGCCACTAGCAGGGAGGCTTTCCCTGATCTCCCTGACTAAATTAGAGCCTTCCTGTTCTAGCTCAAAGTACCCTACAATTTTCCTTCACAATGCTTATCACCTTTAAATTATACACTTACTTGTTCTTGGTCTCTCCACTAAACTCTCAGCCATGTGAGAGCAGGGACCGTGAGTATTTCTCCACACAGGTCCCTAGATGGCACATAACAGGCATTCTGTGAAAATGTGTGAAATGAATGAATGGATTCATCTCAACTTCTATTCAATAAGGAGAAATCTTACTTTGATCAGTTTCAAAATTACTCTTGTGCCTGGGGAGAGGGAACATAAAAGTGAATACTAAGCTCAGAGCTGTGGTAACAATGTAACCCAAAACTGATAAGTCCGGTGCACAACAGAGTAGCTACTCCAGGAATTACATGGATTAAAAGACTCACTGTTATTGTAAATGACACTGTCAAATGCTAGTTTTGCATAAAAAGTCTTGCCATTTGTAAAAATATGCATTCCCACTTTTTTTATATTACCAAGGTTATATCTCACAGCAGAGCAAAATTTAAAAAATGCACTTAAACACAGACCAGGACGATCTTGCTTTTCTTATAATAAATTATCTGCATCAGAAACGCACAATCATGGAACCGAAGCTATAAAGAGGTTTTTATATGGGCTAAAGAAATGATTATAAGCCAGTAGAACTGCTGTCATTCAAAATACACATTTTGACTCCTGGTTGTTTCAAAATTTATTTTCGTAT
Organism: Panthera leo; assembly: GCF_018350215.1. Classification (NCBI taxonomy): domain Eukaryota; kingdom Metazoa; phylum Chordata; class Mammalia; order Carnivora; family Felidae; genus Panthera; species Panthera leo. The sequence continues at coordinate 163,264,417 of NC_056686.1, read as the reverse complement.
TAATTTTGGCACAGTTTTCAATTAGAGGGATTTAAGAAGAATCAAGTTTATTACTTTGAAATATTTATGTCATGAAATGTGGGTATAGTCTATCTCATCCACCTAAGCATTCTGGTTAAAGATGTTCGGAAAATCCACCTGTAGAGCATTCATTAAATTTGTCAAATTATTTGGACAGCCTTAATGTAATTACTTTCTGTGCTTTTGGTGGGAAAAAAAGTCTCATTGTCTCGTTGTCGGATTGGCTCTGAAGTGTTTTAGTGAGCATACTAACTGGTTATTGATTTCATCACTTTAAAAAAAAAAAGATTTTATGTGGAAGTAATCTCTACACCCACCATGGGGCTCGAACTTACAACCCCAAGATCAAGAGTCGCGTGTTCCACTGACAGAGCCAGCCAGGTGCCCCTGATTTTATTACTTTTTAAAATAAACATATTTTTGCATTGTTGTGCAGAAAACAACCAAAGTATCATATGTTTAGGTTCCTGCTAGAATATGTGAAGAACTATATTTAATTTTATTTCATAGTCTTTTATCCAGTTTTAAGTTACTTGAATTTACAGAGCCTGAAATTTTCAGTTTAGTATACTGATACGGAAATTAAAGATTTAAGGAATATTTGTTCCATAGGGAATCTGAAATCAGCATTTGGCAGGATGGATGTGGGCTAATCTATTTAGTGTAATAGTTTCACTTTATTAAGCAATCTCTGAGGGTAAGCGTTCATTTGGGAAAATAAATCATTGATTCAAAGGACTCTATCTTTCTGCCTTTCACCCATTGTTTGCCCTTACTATTTTCTATATTATAAATAGTACTGATTAAAAGTGTTAAGAATCTCATTATATGAAGAAATAAAGACAATACGTACAATTTAAGAAATAAAAATCTCGGGCCCTTACTTTATAACAAGGCATGTTTTCTGGATTGTACGAGACACAGGTAAAGCACGAGATGGATTTTTGCATGGCTTAAGGATCTGTTGGCACTTTTTCGTGGGTCATCGTTATGCTTCAGTCTTCTTCTGTTCTGCTTATGAAAACTTTATAGACGTGTCTGAAATCATTACACCCTGCACAAAACCAAAACAAGAAATTGTCTTTTCATTAAAATGTTGCATTTTTAGAGAGGCTCCTGGCCATTTCCCAAATCTAGGTTGGGTTTTTAATATCCCATTAAGAGAGCCAGCTTAGCCCAGTGAGCTAAAAACTGACATCAGGACATCTGTGTCCCACTGTTATTTAAACGATAACTTTGGATAACTGCCCAAGATTTTTGTGCCCCAGTTCTCCATCCATAAAATGCTTTGCAGTAGGTGTTCAGTGTTAGTTAAGTGAATGAATGAACTAGAAGTAACCATACTAACATGGTGCTCACCACATGCTGGGGACTTTACATGCAATGTGACACCGAAGCTGTATGAAGTAGATGCTGTTATGAACTCTATAGAGGAGAAAGTGAAGCTTAATTAACTTGCCCCAAATCATACAGCTAGCAATGTGTGAAGTTTGAACCCTGGCCACTTCAACTCCATGTTCTTAACATGCTGTGGCTCTACAAGGAGAAAGTCAACTAAAAGCAACTAACAACGCTCCGGCTCTCCTTTGCCTGGTGAACTTGTGTCTGTGCTTTGTCGGGTTAGCACCACGTGAAGAAGGAATTCAGCAGGGCTGGAATCTCTCATCGCGGGGGCGTCAGCAATTTTGGCTGCAGGAGAACTCTTTTACCCTTTGTGTCTTGAAGATTGCATAACTGAGGTCCTTCTAAACAAGAGAGACGGAGTAACTGACGTCAAAATATATACTGCCCTTTGACCCCCTTGGGGGTGAGTCAGGGGCGTAGAGCTAAGTATTACTGCCATCTCTTTCAGAAATCTAAATATAACGTCCTCAAAAAGAAATTTGATATCTGGTAGAACAAGTGGCCAGTAGATGCTTTAGACCCAGATGGCAGTGGTTGGGGGTCTGGAAGGAGAGGCCCCACCACAGTTTATAAAAGCCACAGAGTATCCTAATTAATATTTAGAAAGTGTATACGGGGACATTGAGGTTGAGTTTATACGACTCTGAAAGCCTTCATTTCATTTTGAAAACAGCCAGGGCCACATAGTGACCTGACTAGGCGACGTTTGAGATGAGATTCTATGTTCTTCCCTGCGGTTTAGAAATACATTCCATATTTTGGAAACGTATTGGAATCTGATTTATGCAGTGAACAAATTCTAGGGCATAAACTGCATATTGTATAAAGCTGAAGTTAAGTGAGAGCGACTCTAGTTACATCGTGGGTGTCGGGGGTGTGCCGAGGCAGAGCTAACCCTGTGTGTCTTAAACAAAATTGGAGACGCTGCCTCACATGTGAAAGGTCAAGGGGAACTCACCACCCAGTAGATCAGGTGCAAGCGACCGATATCATAACCAAACAGCTTTATGCCTTCCCTTATATATTTAAAAAACATCTTTCAAAAAATGCAGTTTGGCTGAGAGGAGGAGAACGGAGAGTCTACCCTAGTCAACAAGGAGGAGTGAATAGGCATAGAGCAAAGGAGGGCACTGTGAAAAAAAAAAAAACAAAAGAAATGAGATTTCTGAGTGTTTTCTTAACCAGAATCACTTATCTAAAAGAGATTAATGCTTCACAAACTCTCAAAAGTACTTATCAAAACACAGAAGACATTTTAAGTGCTCCCTCTGCCAAAAAAAACCCAACCCCAAACACCTCCCCCCCCCCCCACTGTACCCCTCCCCCCAGACTATTAAGCCTGTGATACAAGCCAGTAGGCAGCAAAATACTCCGTTAATTTTGGAAGCCTACCATATGTCATTGTAACACAACAGAATGCTGTTTTAATGGCCTTCTTAACATACCCTGTGGTGTCTGAGTATTGGATGACACAGTATCTTTCTGGTTTAATTGTGCATTTCCTTGCTTCCTTTGGTTTCTGTCTGTCAAAACAGAAATGTTTTAATTTTGGTGCATATAAATATAAAAAAGTTTAATAGTTAATAATGGAACAATATAGTGTGCTCGAAGCATTTTAAAAACTCAAAGTAAAGCACACATAAAACATTTTTAAATTTTTCAGTAGGAACCTCTAAAAACAGTTTTCTGTGTTAATAATTTACCTTCCAAATTAGATTCAGGGAGAGACACTTTAAGGTGGTTTTTCAATCCATGTACAATGCATAATTATTAAAATAGATGTAAAAAAACGGAGGTAACTAGCTCTGAAGAAATTATGTAAAAAAACCCAGTAAATAGTATTAAATTGTTAACTTATCAAACTGAGTACCATACATGTTCAATGTGCATTTATGATATCTCAGCACGATTACTTGCTTTTACTTCAGGTATTTTTCCTTGTAGAAAATACCTTAAGAGCTGCACTTTAATCATTTGAAATACATTTATATGCATTCAAGATATTATGTTTTTGGAAACAAAATCTATTAAGAAACACCTGAATGTTTGATAACACATCACTGTAATTATTTGGAAAAACAATAACAAAGGGATGAAATTGCTCAGTATACTCTAAGGCAATATTAATAATGCAGTCAAGAGTGGGGACAAAGGACAAACATCTTACTCATAACGCTGTAGAGGTAAAAATCAGCTTTCTTTCTCTCCACGCGTCCTCTTATATCCGTGTTAAACTTAAAGGAAACTCCTCTTTTTAAAGAATTGAAGGATAATGAAATACGTATTACGATTAATGTAATACGTATTACGATTAACGTAATACTCTGGGTAAGAAAACAATTGCCACACGTATAAAACTCTCCGTTGTGGGGCATACATTTCAAGGAAATAGAATATAATAAGATGACTTTAATATCAAGACTAAGTCAAACGATTGTATTGCTTTGTGCTTCAGAAGGCACTCGCGTCTTGCAGAGGCGTAGGGCCCTCTATGGAAGCATGAGTAATCACTGCCTGTGACTACAAAGAATTCTAGTTATTTGGGTCCCGCCAGATAGGAGCTTACCGTGTTTGCTGCGATTCTCCTTTGACTTTATATAAATAGCACCCTAAGTGAAATGGTTTTCATAGCTTTTCTTCACGGTCTTTTTGCAGTCCAATAGACTTTCATGCTAGAGATTTTCTTCAAAACCAAAAGTCACAAAAGACTTGCAGTAACTTACGTTCTATTTGTTAATTTACTTCTGATTTAATATACTACATTATTAACTAATATTATAAAATGCAATATATAACATAAGAATATATACTATATTATTAAGGCAGATGTAAATTCTATCGATCCATCATCTATCATTCATATATTAGGTAAAATCAACGTAAAATTACATTTATATTCTGCACGACTGCATAGATCCCCCAACTTAAGAACAAAGTTTAATTGGGAGATCAGTGAGGGGAGCATATCCTTTTGAACTTTAAAACTTTGGTAACTATGTACATGTCTTACTATTCTAAAAATATGAAAACAAAATAATTAACATTTTACAAGGGTAAAAATGGGGGCAATGCCATTCTATTATTTTACCACAGGAAAGATGGCTCATTTTTAAAAGTCTCTTGCAGAGTCAGAATTATAATTTTACTCAATTCTCTCTCCTTGCCTTTTTATGGTAATACTATTTGACTTGCAGCTGTTACAGTGTGGCTATGTCTAAAAAAATACTAGAGTCATAAAAATCATCCACCTTATAAGAACATTATGACTACTCTTAGAGAATCCTGAAAAAGTCCTTCAATGTTTTGGAAAAACCTGTATCATGTAAGAAAAAGCATTATTATGTTGAGTTTAGGAAAATGTACTTAAGAGCCTAGTTTCACAGGGGTTCCTGTAAGGAAGCTGACGTTTCGCACATTAGAACATGTAGTAAACAAGTGCATGATTGCAGGGGACTTTATTTTCCCAACTGACCTAATAAGACCACATATATCCACTTATGTTTTACTCATGGGAAGACACAGGACACGTATATTATTGTTGATTTTAACTCAGGAGAGTTTAGGACAAAAGCTAGAACCCCGTAGCCTGGTGTTTCTGTGGAATTATGAAGGCAAATAATACTAAATACTTGATTTTTGTGCCAGAAGTTGAGATTTGGAAACTGATAACGTGTCATCAGTGCTTTGAATCGACCACCTGGTAGCCTAATGGAAGCCACGTCGTTCTCATTTGGTTACATATCCACATTTTTTAGTGGTTTTTAATAAAAGTATTTTATATACCCCGCTGGGGTAACTTTTTAAAGTAACTCCCTATCCTCCTAGAGCCTTTCTTGCTTCCAAATGTTTACTCGAGTATATATCATAGCAATAGTTCATTTTTATTGGGTGCTTACCACGTGCAAAACCTTTTATATGAGTTATCCCAATTAAACCTCACCCAAATCCTTCTAATGTAGGCATTATTATTATTTGTACTTTACCAATAATGAAACTGAGGCTCAGAGAAGTTGAGAAACTTGTCCAGGAATCTGTTCATAAATGTCAGATATGGGATTTATTTAGGTCTGTCTGACTGTAAAACCTGACCTCTCTTTACTACACCATCATCAGACTCCAGACCTTAAGTTCATAGTCAGTTAGTTAGGCAATCTTTTGTTAAAAACACGTACACTTATTCAAGAATAAACATTTCTAAATGCTTGGACAAATTGTCCTTAATTCATCATAGCAACTAATGCGCCACCTACTTCTTTTGAGGATTAGTTTTATTCCTGTACATGAAGAATTCAGTTTTATTATCTATCATTCTTTTTCTTTTTTACAGATTGGATTCTAATTTGTACCGTGATGTTCCAGATATTTAAAAGTGACGAACATAATAAAGTATTTTACGTTTCTAGCGTCTGCTGACTTTTGTGGAAGTCATTGTCTTTCTATCATCACAGAAGATCCCCAATTTTATTTTTATACCTCTCTGTGGGCAAAGAACTGAATGTCAGAAAATGCTTCCATTTAGAAGATACCACTCATTTAAAAAGAATTGAAATCTGAGTTTGTTTTCATAATAAGTGATCAGCAATGCAGAGAAACTGCTTCTGATGAAGAAAGTAAATAAAGACAATAAAGCACCAGCTAAGGTTCATGGCCATCATAATTTGCCTTATTTTACATGCCCTGGGCATGTCCCCTTATAATTTCTACTGAATTGTGTTGCACTCATCTGCTGTTTTGTCGCTATTCTATGGTTTCGTGCGTTCCTCTTTCGTCATTCACCTACTTTATAATTTCACCAGAACAGGACCCCATCTTCTAGTTTTTTGATTTTGTTTTGCTTTTTAGATATGATCTTGAAGATCTCAGTGTTATGAATCAATCAGCACTCAATAAATACCTACTGAAAGAAAGCTGAAATAATCATTTCTGTGTGAAGGGAAGAATTAACACCATTAACTAAGAAATAAGAGCGCCTTATTTATTTATTTATTTATTTATTTATTTATAAAAATTTTATTTTTAAGTAATCTCTACATCCCACGTGGGGCTCAAACTCACAACCCCAAGACCAAGAGTTGCATGCTCTACTGACTGAGCCAGCCAGGTGCCCTGAGCTTCATTTACTTTTGAGTCAGAGTAACAAGATGGAATTAAATACCTTTTTATAATTCTACAGTCAGAGTGTACTTCAAAATATGTGCCTCTTCGAGAGCTAACACCAAAGGATTAAGCTCTCAACAAACTTCGTTTTTCATGGAAAAATCACAAGGAAGAAAAATGTGCATTAAATTTTATACAGGCAGAGTCTTAGGCTGTGGGTGGTGAGTATCTCACGGCTCTCAGTTGCAGGTTTTTAAAATGGAAATGGAAAGAGCATAGAAACCTTATTGTCTTTTGGCCCAAGAGCATCACACTTTTCCTGAGAAGCTGCTGGGATTTTGGTTTGCGGGCATGTTACCCAGGCTACTAGTCCTTCATTAACAATCCAAGAACATCGGTTTTACTATGTAGTTTGTCTCTCTGTATTAAATTTATTTGTAATTATTTGCCAACTATTATGGACTCATAATAGTTATTTGGATCTGGACAATCTGGATAAACCTTTCCCATGAAAGGAAACTAAAGCATAGAAAGAGTGGTGCACCCAGAGTTTTTTCTATTACACCTGATGTTTTCCCTTCTTGAGCATGGTTTTGGGGTACAAGGCAAACACCAGCCACAGCTAGCAACAGAACTTACCTCTGAAGACCTCCGAGAAGATTCGTGGGTTCTCTTGGTACATGTCTGATGTATAATTTAGCCATTTTGTTTGTTTGTTTGTTTTGGCCAATGATTGAAGTAAGGTCTCACGGGAAGGACCCAGGATATTCCTGACTCCATAGCTTGTTCCCCCCTCCCCCCGCCCCCCCACCAAAGTGCTTGCTGAATTTCTCGAAGCCGGGGACGGCAATCAGACCCATAAAAATGAAGTTCATTAATGAAAACTAATTGAAAATTAATTCACCACGACTCCGGGGACGAGCTCGCATTTAGAATGTTGTGTTGTTAGCGAGTGAGTCTCTGATCATCAGAGCATGGCAAAATACTTCAGAATGACACATAGGTTAATGAGGTGATGAAGCATCAAGAAGAACAAAGTCTTGTAATGTTAAAATAGCCGCCACACTTAAAACGGTGCCTTGCCCCTCCCTCCTCACTTCCCTTTCTGCCTCGTTCTGCCTTCTTGCTTCACTGTCACTAGACAGAGCACGTGCCACGTTGTTATTCCTTCCCCGGGCAAATCTTTCCTAGGGAAGAAATTCCACAATGATCTCCAAGTTTGGATTACTAAATATGAATTTTGCAAATGTCGACTTATCTAGTCTCTAAAACGTAGAGTCCATTTCCTCATTTTTAAAATGTTTGTTATGAAAAATATCAAACGTATACCAAAGAGAGAATGCCATAATGAAATCCTCCCCCCCCCAACTTCAACAGTTATCTACCAGAAACCTGTTTTCCACCATATTTTAGTAAACTTGAGAGAGCAAACATTTAGACAGAGTATTTTCTTGCTCACAGAAGAGATGTTGTGTCTCAACGGGCTTGCTTTTCTTCTTTCTTTCTCATTCATTTAAAATACGTTTATTAAAGGTATTGTATGTACCAGATGGAACTAAGAGATATGGGACATTTATTTAAAATGAAGTTCACCTGTATCTTTAAAAATTCCACCTCTATCTCTTCTGAGGGATCATCTAGGAATCCTCTTGAAGCATCTTTACAGGCAGGTAGCTTCTAATTTTATGTGTATATTTATGGATTTTTCTTTTTTAGGTCTCAGCTATCATTGACATTTTACTGTGTCCTTTGGTCACTTCAAGTGGGATTGTTCTCCACAAAAACAACTATTTTCATTTTGCTCTTAACACAGTTCATAGTTATGCTGGTATTAAAAGTATTGGTAAAGTGGTATGTGAGGGGCACCTGGCTGGCTCAGTGGTAGAGCGTGCAGCTCTTGACCTTGGGGTTGTGAGTTCGATCCCCTACGTTTAAGTAGAGATTACTTCAAAAAATAAAAGAAAATCTTTTTTAGGATGCGGTAGGTGAAAGAATCTGATGAATCACTGCCTTTCCTCTCTCTAGTATTATTATTTTTGACTGTGAGAAATTAAGGGAAGAATTTCAAAGGTAAATTCTTTTTCTCCATTTGGTTGTTACCAGGCTCAATTTGTATTTCTTTTATCATCAGTCCTTTTAGCAAATCTCATCTCTTAACTTGCCTAAAATTTATTATTCGAGTATTATAGCTTCAATCTCAATCCAAAGAAGATAATAAATACAATCTCTTTGTTATATCTTACAGAGAGTTTTTAAGAAAGCTCTTCAAAACTATCGAACTATTCTGGAAATCTTTAGTACATTCTTTCAAGGTATGGAATTTAAACCTACCTTCACCGTAAAGCAAGGCTCTCTTAAGATCCCTTCTTTTTTTCCACACACTCCTGTGTCTGTGAGTTTAATATCTCACTTCTCACAAGTCATTTCAGAACAATTCTGCTTTAGTATCTTCTTCAAAAAAAATTTTTAAAAGACATTTCCTTCCATATCACGTTATTCTGATTTGTCAGCCAAACTGTTTAGGTTATATTTATGGTATGGCTGTACTGGTGTGTTTTGAAATAGGAAATTTTAAAACGGAAAAAAGGAAACCTGACTGAGTAAAAACTTAGACAGCCTATGAAAATGCCAAGCGCTTCCCCAGGTGGCCTAAGAGATTGGTGTTGGGCTCTGTGATTTTGTTATTTCTTTGATTGCTAAGAAGAGTTCTCATGTAACTCAGTTTCTAAAAGAAGATTTGAGGTAATACTCATCCCCCCAGCCTTATTAGTACCCAGTGGGGTTATGGAGACATGCAAAAGACACATGAATTATCTTAATTTTGAGTATGTCTATTAAATTGATCTGATCTGTTTGGTCAGATCTTTTCCTCCTCTGACTGTATTTCTTCTGCATCGACAGTTACTGATTTGAAGAAATATGACATAGTCCTTTCTTGCCCCGCTCTGGGCTATACAAGTAAACTATGCTTTGTAAGAAGCAGTGCGATGATAACACGGTGACGGGGGGATTGGGGAACAGGAGAGAAAACGGACTTTAGTTGAAGAGATGCATTAAGAGAGAGGAGCCCAAGATTGGATGCAAGAAACGGCACATAAAGTCGTCTTCTCCTTCACAAAAATGCGAGCTTCTACGCAGGACAAGTACCAAATGAAACATATGTACACATTTCTTGAATTTCTGCACCCGTCTTTATTTTCAAGAGGTCATACCCATTTTCTGTGTGTCAAGTTTCTTGGCAGTGACCAATGAGGGGAATTTTAGGACATGAGCAAAGGATTTGAATAGCAGTATCAAAGATGATATGGCTGTTGTCCTTTATTAACAACCAGTCAGTTAAGTATCTCTAATTTTCCTTAGATAACGAACAATGGAACTGATAGCTGAAATTGGATCTTGTAAAGTTTTTTTAACTGTAAAAAAAACAAAACAAAAAACACACCAAACCAAAACAACAACGAAAGAAAGAATCTTTGCCTTAATTTGAGTTTGAGCATTTCAAAGCTGGTATTTGCAAACTCAGAAAAAAGAGCCTTTCATTAATCCATGATTTTGGAAACAGTTACTCTAGCCCACAACCACATACAAATACAAAAATCCTAATGGGACTATTTTCTTACTAAGCCTGTAACAGTTTACATTCACCTAATGGCCTGGGGTTATGAGCAAACTACTCAATTAGAGAATTTAGGCTGGTTGCCCACATATTTTAGAGCAAATTATCCTTTCACAAATGCAGAACCCCCTATATAAAACGCCTAACCAGTATTTCCTGTAAAAAAATACTATTCCCTAAATTCCCACCTTGAACCTACTAAGAATTTCTCTTTTTGCTAGGGCAAAGATTTTATGGAAATATTTGTTTTTATATCACATACCTTACTGTTGGTCTTCCTGTGGGCTTGTGTTTTGACCTTAAAGCAGCTGAGAAATTATAATCAAGACACTTCTAAATAAGATATTTCTTTTCTGAGTACTTTTGCTAAGTACTTAAGCTAAGAACCTTAAGTTGGAAGGCATAGAGTCCTGCCAATTCTTTGATAACAGATCTTCTGCTTGGGGGGTTAAATGAATTTCATGGTTATCCTTAACACTTACTATTTCTTCTTAGGCCTCTTTCATTTAAAAGGGGGTCGGTGCTTCCAATCTATAAACACCCATTAAAAGTTCTCCACCCTTTTATACTTGGCTGCTGGTCTTAATTGTCTGCAGATGGGTGGGTCACTGCATTTTTATTTCAAAGGTAGAGATTTGCAAAATGTAAACGAGCCTATTAAAAGTTCTAAATCAAAACTCTCAACATCCATTAAAGGGATCTGTGTGTAAATGGAGATAGAACTCAATCTGAACGTGTCTTTTTGCAACAAACATTTTCACCCACATGGAGACGAAATTGTCTATCACCACCAATACCTTGCACATGTACTCGATGTAAACGCTGAGTTGTCAGAGAGGTATTCAAAAATTTCATGCAAAACTTGGAACTGAGGAAAATACGTGTTTGCAAAACATTATTTTTTTTCATGATAGTTGTCAGAGAAGAGATGCCACATAACTTACCCTACATTATCCAACCTATACTGGGTTGAAAAGAAACAAAAGTATTTTGTTTTTTACATTTTACACAACCAAATTCAAATTCAGCACAATACAGACCTGTAGTACTAACAAACATATTCTAGCGTATTTAATATAAAATCTTAAAACGTGACTATTTTTGGCTCACCTACTAAATTATTATCTTCTATCCTGATAAAATTCCTTTTTAGAAAATAAACCTCAGTTCGCAGTGTTGCTTGTGACTGAGAACTGAAACCCGAGACGGTTGCTCTTGGCACTGTGGTGTTCTGGCTTATCTTGCCCAAGGGACTGACAGTTTATCTCAGATTCTACAGTTTCTTCCATCCTTCTTTCACTAGCATTTCCCCTTGGTCTTGCTTTTCATTAGCCCACCCTGATGGCTGGCCACTTCTAATCTATAAATTAAACAGAAGGAAAACACAAAAGCGTGCTTTCTTTTATCTCTGGAAATCAAACGCACCACAAACTCAATTTAGTTTGATTTCTCCGGGTCTAAAATAAAATGTCCCGAGTAGCACCCAACGTTTGCTAGAATATCTGCACTTAAAAACCAGCCTTAGATATGCTTCATTCATCTTGTGATGTAAGTGGCAGTGGGATTGCTCTGGAATAGTTTAGTCACTTGGGCTCTGCTCCCCGTAATCTGTACCCAGTAGTCAAATCCAGGTTCAGCATCTGACAACTATATTTCCTTCATCCTTTCTCTAAATGCGAGGGACAATTTAATTTTAGGGGAATGGCGTTTTCCCTAAACTCCAGTTTTAATATGCTGATTATAGTGACAATATTTAAAAGTCGGTCCAGTCTTTGAGATTGCGTTCTCTTTTTTTTACTTAATTTTTCTGTGTGACGGAAGGGAAGCAGAGGTTGGGTATCTAAATAGAAACAAACACAGAAAAACCCAATTTAAGCTACTCTCCTTTAGCTTGCAAAAATACATTTACAAGCTCTCAACAAAATTTTACTTTTAAAAGCCATTTTAATATTTGTTATCTTTTTCTGAGTAAAATAAGCTGATGCTTTTACATGTGGATCTTATTATGTGAAAAGCTGTCTAAGCCTGCTATTGAACATAATCATATGAATTACGAACTGTGACTTTATTTCTTTTATAATCTTTGTAGTTCTTGCCATTACTTTTACATGCCTATGTCTGGCATTATGTAGCTTTGAAACTATGCCAAAAATATTTATTGTCGTATATCTGGCATTCTCATACTATGTGGCTGAGTTTGGTTTCCAAGCTGGGCAAAACTTATTAGCAGATACAGTTCTTGGCATTTGTTTGAAAAAAAAAATCGTATGTAATTTTAGTACCCTCCTGAAATACAACCTTTTGCACTCTTTGAAACATGTATGGAGTTGGCATTCCAATGCTTGAACTATCTCTTTTTCCAACTATGAGTAATTTTTCTGTTATGAAAACTATATAAAATAGAGCAAAATAATAACAACAAGAGAAACAGAAAAGAATGAATTTAACTGAAAACCAGAACCGTTGGAAAACATCGTATGGATGGTCTGTGTAAAATATTTCTGTAGCATGCAAATCCCAGGGAATGGGGGCTGGGTCCCCATGATAGAATGCAGTGTTGGTACTTTGTGGTTGCATGAGCTAATAATAATGATGAAAAGCAAAATATGTATGAATACTTCTTTTACTAAGCTCTTTGCAGCTTGACTAGTAAATTCTTTAAAGAAGTGTTATGAAGATATTCAGTTCCTGCACTTGTTTAATGTGCTTAGCCTCGCACAGTGCTCTTCGTGTAGTTCATTCTCAATATATTTTTGTGTAGAGTGAGCCATTAGCGTTATTAAAGATGTTTTTAAGGTATTATTAAGATGTTAGAGGATATTTCTAAAAGAAGGTAAAGCCGTGACTCACACAAATCTAAAATGTTCATTTTAGAGACCAAATATTTTATTTAATGCATTAATTAGTGAGGGAAACAGTAGAATGTTACAAAGAGAATTCAAAGAACTACATACATGTGGGAATATGGGAAGTTAAAATACATTTACAAATAGATGCAAAACTGATCTATACAGAGAGCAATAATCAGTTGCCTTCTACTGGAGGTAATTTGTCTGCCTTTCTATGGACAAAAATCATTTGTATTATCTACTTTCTTTAATTTACAAAGTAATAAATAATAATACTTGCACCATGCATTTTAAATGGCGAAGATGCTATGATTGAAATGTAATATGAATTATTCTGTGTTAATATGTTCATTAATTTTTTTCAGTCAAAAATTTTTTGAGTGCCTATTATGTAGCATTGTATTTGATGCTGAGGATATAAAGGTAATCCAAAACTGCCCTCAGAGGTCTATCGTTCAGTGTGAGAGACAGACATTGATCAAATAAGCACAATAATGAATTTACAATTGTAACTGATCAGAACTACAAAGCTGCCTGAGACAAGTCTACGGGACTCCTGGAGGGTAAAATTCATAGAATGGTAATCTCAATGTAAGTTATTTTTACTTTAAGTAGCATCTACATTTCCTGATTTTTGTGTTTATCAAAGGTGATACTTTAAATTAGAAACCTATTTTTAAAAAATTCTGAGTCAACTACAATTTCTTACAAAGCTAGTAATTCTGCAATACATTAATAAGTCTAATATTTACATACTTCGATATTATTATTTTTTAATTTTTATTATTTTTTTTAACGTTTATTTATTTTTGGGACAGAGAGAGACAGAGCATGAACGGGGGAGGGGCAGAGAGAGAGGGAGACACAGAATCCAAAGCAGGCTCCAGGCTCTGAGCCATCAGCCCAGAGCCTGACGCGGGGCTCGAACTCATGGACCGCGAGATCGTGACCTGAGCCGAAGTCGGACGCTTAACCGACTGAGCCACCCAGGCGCCCCCGATATTATTTTTTAATGTTTATTTATTTATTTTTAATGTTTGTATTTATTTTTGAGACAGAGAGAGACAGAGCATGAGCGGGGGAGGGGCAGAGAGAGAGAGGGAGACATAGAATCGGAAGCAGGCTCCAGGCTCTGAGCTGTCAGCACAGAGCCCGACGCGGGGCTCGAACTCATGGACCATGAGATCATGACCTGAGCTGAAGTTGGATGCTCAACCGACTGAGCCACCCAGGCCCCCCTAATGTTTATTTTTTGAGAGAGAGTGAGAAGGGGGGCAGAAAGAGAGGGGGACAGAAGATCCGAAGTGGGCTCTGTACTAACACTCGAATCCATGAACCATGAGATCATGATCTGAGCCAAAGTCAGACATTTAACCGACTGAACCACCCAGGCACTCTGCCAATTGTTCCTTCTAAAGTCCTCTCTCCAGTTCCTCCAGTATGCTTGTCCAAAACAGTTATTTGTGATATATCTAGCCCACAGAAAGATGTCACTCTTCAGTGTTTTAGTTAACCATCCTGTGTTCTGAAATGCTGTTTCTGTTGGTTTCCCCAGGGCTGAGTATCGCTGAGCACATTTGTTGTCCATTGACTCTATTCACTTAAATGTACTCCCTTTATGTTCAAAGATCCAATTAGAAGATCGCTCTTACGAAGCTTACTGTGGTAATATAGAGTTAAGATACAAAAGCATTCACTTTTTTTTTTAAGCTTATTTATTTTGAGAAAGAGAGAGAGAGAGAGATGAGGGCAGGGGAGGGGCAGAGAGAGATCGTGGGAGGGAATCCCAAGTAGGCTTCCCCCTATCAACACGGAGCCCTAAGTGGGGCTCGATTGCACCAAATGTGAGATCATGACCTGAGCCAAAATCAAGAGCGGGCTGCTTAACGGACTGAACCACCCAGGCACCTCCAAATGCATTCATTTTGTGAACAGGCTGTAGATATCCCCATCACAAAAGCTAAATTTATATATGTGAATGTGACCCTAGCAAAACAAGAAAAATACACACGTTAGTTTGTTTTTCCGTAGTGGTAGGGATAGGTATGATCTAAATCATTCATACTTGTCCAAATACTCCTTTTGATCTTATGTTTGAAGCTACTAAAAATGATCCAGCACCTTTAAACCTTCACCTTGTGTCTTTTATCAGGTTTCCTAGAAGCAGGCCATCAGATGAGGATTCATATGCAAGGGACTTATTAAGAAAGTACTCCTGGGGGAACCAAGTAAGGGGATGTGGAAAGCAGGACAGGGAAGAGAAGACAGCCAAGCAAGAATGAATGTCAGGCCAACTCACAGGGTAGCTTTACTTGTGCCTGCATGAGCGCTCTGGAATGAAGCCATGCCTCAGAATTGTCTTGACCAGAGGGTAAAAGAGAGGGTCTTTCATACTCCTGCACCTATCAGTCCCTCTTGGGTGAAGCTGGGTGGGGGGAAGTAAATTCCTGGCACTTTCCAGTGTTGGTACAGTGAGATCCAGTTTCCCCAGGGCATCTTCCAAAAAATAGCCCATTGTTCGCTGTTCGAAGCAGAAACACACAAAGAGGTAAAAAGGGATCTGCAGATATTGGGAAGAAACGTTGATAGTGTTTGCAACACTCTATCTGGTCCCCTAAAATCTATTCTCTTCTATGGAAGAGAATATGGAAGCCCACGGAAGGCTACCTGCAAGGTACATTAGGCTACATTTCCCAGCCTTTGTCAAGTGTGGCCCTGCAGGTGTGTTCTCTTCAATAAACAGTGTGAGTGATGTGTGCCACTTCTGAGCCGAGGTTAGCTCCACCCATATTGTCCTTCTCCTCCCTGCTGCCTGGAACTCAGAGTGACTCAGCTTATACTATAAAGATAATGACAGTGACCTAAGGTCTGATGATGGAAGATGGCAGAAGGACTGGGGTCTCTGAATGACTTCACGGAGCCGAAGTTGTTGGTGACCCAAAGCAGTCACACTGGACTGTTAGGTAAGAAGTAAACCTCTTCTGGGGCGCCTGGGTGGCTCAGTCGGTTAAGCGGCTGACTTCAGCTCAGGTCACAATCTCGAGGTCCGTGAGTTCGAGCCCCGCATCGGGCTCTGTGCTGACAGCTCAAAGCCTGGAGCCTGCTTCCGATTCTGTGTCTCCCTCTCTCTCTGCCCCTCCCCCGTTCGTGCTCTGTCTCTCTCTGTCTCAAAAATAAATAAACGTTAAAAAAAAATTAAAAAAAAAAAAGAAGTAAACCTCTTTTTCAAATCACTTAGCTATTGTTGGGTCGCTAGCACAGCAGTCTGACCTTTCTCTAAGTACTAGAGGAGACTTTTTTCTTATCAAAATGTTATATTATAGATCCATTTTTAATTACTCTTGATTTCTTCTATTAGAGTACATATTGTAAGAGAGAAGGAGATTTGCCTATCTTTTTCTTGCTGGCAAAAAATACTCAAAAAATCGTTACCTAGTGAATAAGTAAAAGTGTAGTTATTTTGTCCTACAATAATTAAAATTTATAAACACACATTACAATTAAGGAGCTTATTATAATACTAAGTTAGGAGTGATGTAGAACAAATGGGAAGAGTTTAATGAAACATAATCCAAATGATTAATGAGATAAAATGTTGCCATTAAAATGGATAGAAAATAAATTATATAAGTTAAAGACAAGGCTGAAGGGCACCTTGGTAAGTGTCTTTTCACACAGAAAAGGTGATTATGTAGAGGTCGCTGACCAACTGTTTTCCATGTCTGCAGAGGAAAAACTAGCAGAAAAGAGCTTAAACTGACTTGACAGAAATAGTGATTAAACATTAGAAAAGGCTCCAGAGTAATATTGTGGAATCTCTGTCCCTGGTGAATTTTAAGGACAAACCATCTGTCTTAGGCGTTTCAGGCAGAGCCTTGCAGGAAGAGAGAGGTCTGGATTAAATGACTCCTTGATCTGGCTCCCTTTCAATTCCAGAAGTCTGTGCCACTATACAGGGCATCAGATGATCTGGCAGTGACATCTTTCATTCCAGTGACCAGCGGATTGATTAATAGGCATCCCCTATCTATAACTTGAGAGAGTTATTTCTCTGGGTGAGGCTTATGGGGTGGGTGGGAAATAGGGAGAAGACAGACTAATTTTCCAAAGTAATGATATTTAAGAACTCTAGATAGAACTCTAAGGTACTAATTTCCGTATGATCAATACAAACTGGGAGAGTCCCAAGATTTTTGACACATTTCAAGCGCTAGGTATTATTGAGTAAAATTCACTTTTATAGCAACGATGGAAAGATAATTTAATGTTGACTTTGAAATGACACAGAACAGAGAGAAACAATTGATATCCATTTACAATATTTATCTTTTATTTATTTATTTATTTATTTATTTATTTATTTATTTTTTAATGTTTATTTATTTTTGACAGAGAGAGAGACAGAGCATGAACGGGGGAGGGTCAGAGACAGGGGGAGACACAGAATCAGAATCAGACTCCAGGCTCTGAGCTGTCAGCACGGAGCCCGACGCGGGGCTGGAACTCACGAACTGTGAGATCATGACCTGAGCCGAAGTTGGATGCTTAACCAGATGAGCCACCCAGGAGCCCCTACAATATTTATTTACTTTGGTATCAGAACACTAGCAACAATGTAAACATGCTATTTATGAACGCTGCCTTAAACTTATACTGTATTTGGGGCGCCTGGCTGGCTCAGTTGGTAGCGCATGTGACTCTTGATCACAGGCTTGTGAGTTTGAGCCCCATGTTGGGTGTAGAGATTACTTAAAAATAAACACTTTTTTCTTTAATGCTTATTTATTTTTGAGAGGGAGAGAGAGGTGGAAGGAGAGGCAGAGAGAGGGGGGAAACAGAGAATCTGAAGAGGACGCTGCGTTGACAGCAGAGAGCCCAATGCTGGACTCGAACTCATGGCCATGAGATCATGACCTGAGCTGAAGTTGGATACCTAACCGGCTGAGCCACCCAGGTGCCCCTTAAAAATAAAATCTTAAAAAAAATTTTATACTGTATTTATAGTACTTATCAATAATCATATAGGAAAGTCCCTAACGATAAGCTTTCATTAGGAAATATTTTCTTAGTCTTTGGAGTTTTATTCATTACTGGATAATATGGCAGCTATTGTTTTATTTTTTTATTTTTATGTATTTATTTTTTATTAATATGAAATTTATTGTCAAATTGGTTTCCATACAACACCCAGTGCTCATCCCAACAGATGCCCTCCTCAGTACCCATTACCCACTGGCAGCTATTGTTTTAAAGAAAAAACATTTTTTTCATTAAGGTATATATGTTTTGCATTTTGACACTGAATTATAAAAAACAATTAAAATCAAGGATTTGTATATTATAGGGATTTCCAACCTTACTAATAGATAATTTTAGTGAAAATTTCCATGTTTGCTGTAAATTCAAACATAAACTTTTGAATTCTTGCAGAAAAGGTAGAAAAACCCTGCTTTTATATTCTAAGATGTTGTAGTGATTTATTATTTATTTGTTTGTTTATTTATCTATTTATTTATTTAGTAGGTTAGTTAAATGGTAGACAATATAAAGTTACAACCCAAAGGGAGGGTTTTTTTTTCACTGAGGGGGGAAAATCTAATCAAATTTAGAAGGAAATATTGACTACTCTTTATGTAATGAATCTTTTTTAAAAAATATTTACTTATTTATTTATTTTTGAGACAGAGAGAGAGAGAGAGAGACAGAGTGCAAGCTGAGGAGGAATAGAGAGAGAGGGAGACACAGAATCCAAAGCAGGCTCCAGGCTCTCAGCTGTCAGCACAGAGCCTGATGTGGGGCTCGAACTCACAAACTGTGAGATCATGACCTGAGCCAAAGTCAGACACTTAACCGATTGAGCCACCCAGGCGCCCCCATGTAGTTAATCTTGAAAGTAAATGTTGTTCTTAAACACATGAAGTGATGTTCACCCTCCCTCATAATTAGAAAAATGTAAAAACACAATGAGATACCATTTTTTCAAACCTACCATACTGTCAAAAATAAAAATGTGATCATACATTGCTTTGTCTAGAGTGAGGAAAGAAGCACATTTCTGGTGGAAATGTCATTCAGTACAGTCTCCATGGAGAGTAATGGGAAATATCTATTGAAAATTATAGTTACACATATCCTTTAACCCACCGGTTCCACCTCTAGAAATCCTTTTTTTTGCAGATGTATATCGGCACACAAAGAAATGGCACATGCACAAGGTTATAGACTGCTATGCTGTTTATAATTGTACAAGGTCAGAAACAACCTCAATGTCCATTAATAGAAGATTAGATGAAGAATGCTACGTCCTTGCAATTGAACGCAGCCACTAACACCGCTGAGAATTAATTCTTAAGATAACATGCAGAATAGCATATAGAATGAACTACTCTTTGTGCCAGAAAAAAAGAGAAAGAAATGTATCCATACATTCACAAAATATATCTGAAAAGCTACCCAAGAACTGCCAACCGTGGTTGCCTCCAGGGAGAGGAACTATAAGTCCTGAGGCCAGGGTGAGAGAGAGACTTTTCTATAGTCTTTTTGTAACATTTGAATCTTGTATCATATACATGTATTACCCATTCAAAAATAAACAAAATAGAGGTCTCGCTGACTCAGTCGGAGAAGCATGTGACTCTTGATCTCAGGGTCGTGAGTTTGAGCTCCATATCAGGTGCAGAGGTTACTTAAGTTAATAAAACTTTAAAAAAATAAACAAAATTAGGGTGCCTGGGTGGCGTCGGACTTTTGATTTTGGCTCAGGTCATGATTTCACAGTTCATGAGATCGAGCCGGGGGTTGGCCTATGGGCTGACTGCAGAGACTGCCTGGGATTCTCTCTCTCTCCCTCTCTCTCTGCCCCTCCCTCGCTTGTGCATACACTCCTCTCTCTCAAAAGAAATAAATAAGCATTAAAAAAATAAACAAGGGGCACCTGGGTGGCCCAGTCGGTTAAGCGTTGGACTTCAGCTCAGGTCGTGATCTCATGGCTCGTGAGTTCAAGGCCCATGTCGGGCTCTGTGCTGACAGCTCAGAGCCTGGAGCCTGCTTCAGATTCTGTATCCCCCTCTCTTTCTGCCCCTCCCCCACTCACACTCTGTCTCTCTCTCTCCCTCAAGAATAAACATTATACAAAATAAACAAAATAATTTGAAAAGAAATATTGTGAATAGTATAACAACCCATTTATTCTTAAATTTTTTTTTTTAATGTTTACTTATTTTTGAGACAGAGAGAGACAGAGCATGAGCGGAGGAGGGGTAGACAGAGAGGGAGACCCAGAACCTGAAGCAGGCTCCAGGCTCTGAGCTGTCGGCAGAGAGCCCGATGCAGGGCTCGAACTCACTAGCTGTGAGATCACGACCTGAGCTGAAGTCGGACGCTCAACCGACTGAGCTACCCAGGCGCCCCACAACTCATTTATTCTTAGTTTGAGGGTTTATTTACATTTAATACACAATTATTTTCAATTTCAAAAATGTAGCATTAAGCCAATTTCAAAATTTTGTAGACTGCTCACACTTTCTGTGTGGGTTATAATTGTGGATTATAATTCATATTTAAAATATGAAAATACACCCCAATATTTAAAAATATGCTCTATGTAAGTGAAGAGCAGGTGTTATCATTCTTTTCTCCTTCACCCTTAAAGTATGAGGTCCTTGAACCCAGAGACCCTGTACCCGTTCACCCTGAAGGTTAAATTGGGAAAAACTACTTCTTTAAAAAACTATTTTAACTATAAAATTAGTATGTGTTATACATATTTCAAATATGGTAGTTGTTTTCAAATTGACGTTGGGCTACTGCCAATTTATATCTCCACTAACATGGGGCGCCTGGGTGGCTTGGTCGGGTAAGCATCCGACTTCGGCTCAGGTCAGGATCTCACGGTCTGTGAGTTCAAGCCCCGCGTCGGGCTCTGTGCTGACAGCTCAGAGCCTGGAGCCTGTTTCAGATTCTGTGTCTCCCTCTCTCTCTCTGCCCCTCCCCTGTTCATGCTCTGTCTCTCTCTGTCTCAAAAATAAATAAATGTTAAAAAAAAAAATAAAAAAAAATCTCCACTAACAGTGTATGAGAGTATACATTACAGATCACATCTCAAGTAGAATATTTGAAGTATTTTACTTCACTGGCTCAGAGACATAGTCATAAATAGATTTGGCTAAATAATTTGGATGGAAAATAAGAACAATGCACCGCGATATAGGTGGAATTCCTAAAGGAAGCCTAAGGTCTCTGAAGTACTCTGAAATGAACCATTCTGCAAAGGTTGAGAGTGACATTTAAATAGCTTCAGTGTATGAAAAAAACGGAGTGGCTCATTCTAGAATGATGCTTTATCTCAACAGAAAAAAATTTTTATTTTATTTTAGAGAGAGAGAGAGAGAGCATGGGCAAGGGAGGGGCAGAGAGAGAGAGAGAGAGAGAGAGAGAGAGAGAGAGAGAGAGAATCTTAAGCAGTCCTCATGCTAAGAGCTGAGTCTGCCTTGGACCTCTATCTCATAATCCTTGGGATCATGACCTGAGTGGAATTCAAGTGTTGGACGCTTAACTGACTGAGCCACCCAGGCGCCCTATCCATAGAAATTATTAAAAGATTTCCAAAACAGTAAGTTACTTTTCAATAGTACAAAGAATATTTCTTTAATTTTTAAGAAACATATTTACTTATTTTTGAGACAGAGCGAGCTTTCTGTATATTTTTTGCATTCCAATGTATTATAAGGCATCTTAGCCTTGCTGGCATATCTATTGCTGACAAAGTCTTGTGGTTTAGGAGACTAGGCATGCAAAGTTACCACTAACATGGTGATACGGTCAGAGCACACAAGTGTTCCAGTGACAAAACTCCCTGCGCATATTCATAAGAAACCAGTGTATGGAATAGGAGCGACTCAGTTACACATTTTCCTGGTTATCACCATATAGTAGCAAATTAAAAAATACAGTTGAGTTAGTTGCTCCTCCTTGTCTTAACTTCAGGTTTTTTGGAACAAGATATTTTTAGAATTATTCTTCTAAATTCAAAGGTGTCTGGAAGAAAATATCCTTTTGCAAGCCAAAGATTTAAACTGGAGATTCACAAAAGCCTCAAGACATCAAAAACTGCCTTATTACATCAGGATTGTCACCAAAGCTGTCAAAATTGTGAAGAAAAGGGCAGTCACGAGAGCCAAGAAAATACAGGTGTTTAAAATTACAGCAAAAGAGACAGAGATTGGGAGAATGAGGACCCTGCAAAAGAGGAAATGAAAAAGCCGAAGAAAATAGAAAATAGTAAAGCAAGTACAATTTGTGTAGTCAACGAAGGTTGGCAGCAGGCTTTAGGTTGATGACTTCATGGACTTTATTTATTTATTTATTTATTGGTTCATATTTTGGAAGAGGTTTTTGTTTTTGTTTTAAAGTTTTTATTTAAATTCCAGTTAACATACAGTATGATATTAGTTTCAGGGGTACAATATAGTGATTCAACCCTTCCATACAATCCCTGGTACTCAATACAACTGCACTCCTTAGTCTCCCTCACTTAATTCACCTACCCTCCCACCCACCTCCCTTCTGGTACCTTCAGTTTGTTCTCTGCAGTGAAGAGTATGTTTTAGGAGGGCACCTGTCGGGACGAGCACTGGGTGTTGTATGGAAACCAATCTGACATTAAATTTCATATTAAAAAAAAAAACAACAAGAGTTTGTTTCTTGGTTTGTCTCTTTCTTCTTGTCCCTTTGCTTGTTTGTTTTGTTTCTTAAATTTCACATATGAGTGAAATCATATGGTATTTGTCTTTCTCTGACTTGTTTTGCTTAGCATAATACTGTCTAGCTGCGCCCACATTGTTGTAAACGGCAAGATTGCATTCTTTTATATGGTTGAGTAATATTCCATTGTATATATAAACCACAGCTTCTTTATCCAGTCATCAGTCAATGAACACTTGGGCTGTTTCCATAGTTTGGCTATTGTAGATAATGCTGCTATGAACATTGGGGTGCATGTATCCCTTTGAATTAGTATTTTTGTGTCCTTTGGATAAATGCCTCATAGTGCAACTGCTGGATCATAGGGTATTTCATTTTTTAAAAAACTTTTTGAGGAAACTCCTACTGTTTTCCAGCGAATAGGAAATTTTTCCAAAAAAGACATACACATGGCCAACAGACACATGAAAGATGTCAGCATCAGTCATCATTAAGGAAATACAAATCAAAACTACAATGAGATATCACCTCACGCCTGTCAGAATGGCTAAAATCAACAATATAAGAAACAACAGGTGTTGGCAAGAATGTGGAGAAAGGGGAACCCTCCTGCACTGTTGGTGGGAATGCAAACTGGTGCAGCCACTCTGGAAAACAGTATGGAAGTTGCTCAAAATGCTAAAAAGAGAACTACCCTATGATTCATTGACTTTAACAAGGATTGTGGTCTTTCATTATGGCCTGTAACAAAAAAGTAATAGTGACATTCAATACTTAAAGACTTTTTTTCCGTTCACAATTGTGATTCTAATAATATTTAAAAGATTTTATTAGGGGCGCCTGGGTGGCTCAGTCAGTTGAGCTTCCGACTTCAGCTCAGGTCACGATCTCGCGGTCCGTGAGTTCGAGCCCCGCGTCGGGTTCTGGGCTGATGGCTCGGAGCCTGGAGCCTGCTTCCGATTCTGTGTCTCCCTCTCTCTCTGCGCCTCCCCCGTTCATGCTCTGTCTCTCTCTGTCTCAAAAATAAATAAATGTTAAAAAAAAAGATTTTATTAATGTTTATTTTTGAGAAAGGGGGGCAGAGGGAGGGAGACAGAGAATCCGAAACAGACTCCACACTGTCAGCACAAAGCCTGACATGGGGCTCGAGCCCACAAACTGTGAGATCATGACCTGGGCCAGAGTCAGACGTTCCATCTGACTAAGCCACCCAGGCCCCCTGATTCTAACAATATTTATATAGAATCAAAGAGAACATAAAATGTGCAAAAGAGATGTTTCTCAAAAGGATGTTTAAAAATATTTTAAATAGTCATACTCTTAGGAGTTTAGTCTAAGGCAGAGAAAGGTCATAGATACTGTTGTGTTTATAAATTATTTGCAACAGTAATTGAATCCAGACTTGACGTACACTGGGTGGGTGTTCAGAGTTAACGAATACATCGGAAGCCCTCAAAAGGTGTGATCATTCTATGCAACGTACGACAACTAGGAATAATAGGAAAATATATGCATAATGAGAGCCTTAACAAATAAACCAGACACCAAACCCTGCTCCGTGGCTGCGGATTCTATGCTAGATGGTGTGCAACGCTAATCAGTTGGCCATTATTGTTCTCTCCTGCTGTGATTGAAAGCTCTATGTATAGCTTTAAACATTTTGATGAACTCGAAAACAGCCCGTGGCTTTATTCAACAATGGAAAGTAACTTTTGGACAATAGTGACCTGTGGTTGAAAACACTCATGCAGTCTTGTCCAGCAACATGGCTGCCACGAAAGGTGAGGAAAAGGGCTCTTAGCACTCTTTAAAGATATTAATAAGTGTGCAGGATGCACACCATGTGCAGCTCATTCCTTTAATCTGGTAAGAGAAAAACCTGCCTCCACGGTTGTTAACCACATTGGCATTTACGATTTATTTTCCTTTCAGGTTCCTCTCATAAACGGAGTATTTTACCTACATATATCAACTTGACTTAAAAAAAAAAGTCTAAGTATAATATAATGAGTTAACCATTATAAAGCCGTTCGAGCCTGGCAACATGGGCCAAAGACATTTTATGTACTCTAAAACAATATTTTTCTTTTTTTAAAAAGTGTTTATTTATTTATTTTGCTAGAGAGAGAGAGAGAGAGTGTGTGTGAGTGGGGGAGGGGTAGAGAGAGGGAGAGAGAGAAATCCCAAGCGGGCTCCTTGCTGTCAGTGCAGATCATGAACTAAGCCGAAATCAAGAGTAGGGTGCTTAACCGACTGAGTCACCCAGGTGCCCCTAAAACATATTTTTCAAAGATCTGGAAGTAAAATCTCAACATGAGAAAAGCAAAATCTTACATAAAAAGTTGGTAGAAATAAAATAATTTCAACCATGTAATTCAGTAGGACACTTTGAAATGTTTCCGTGAGACATTTAAGAAATTGTCATCATCGGGGCGCCTGGGTGGCTCAGTCGGTTAAGCGTCCGACTTCAGCTCAGGTCACGATCTCGCGGTCCATGAGTTTGAGCCCCGCGTCGGCTCCGGGCTGATGACTCAGAGCCTGGAGGCTGCTTCGGATTCTGTGTCTCCCTCTTTCTCCACCCCTCCCCCGTTCATGCTGTGTCTCTCTCTGTCTCAAAAATAAATAAACATTAAAAAAAAATTAAAAAAAAAAAAAGAAATTGTCATCACCATATTTGATTTACATGAAGGGGACCATCTTTCGTCATCTTTAAATCTATTCATAAAGAACTGAGAAAATTTTCAGATAAAAAATTAATGGAAGATAAAACAAAAGGAGAAAAAGGTACGAAACTAATCAATAGAAAGTATTCTAACAAATAACAAAAAAAGATTTCAAATCATCACCAAAAGCAGGAATTCACTAGAAGGAGGAGATTGATTTCAAATGGAAGTACTGAATAGGCTCTAGGATTGTCTGATAATTCATTTCTAATGAGAGGAGGGAACCATAAGAACACATTGAAAAAGGATTTAAAGTTCTTGGTGATTTGACATAAAATGATTACTCTGAAAAAAGTAACATAAGCTCACAATATGCCATTGAAACAAGGACATCAATAGTAATAGTAACAACTGTCAGTGATTAAAACAATATCTCAAATTAATTAGTGTACAAGGAAACTTGAAAGTCCCAGACATCTTATAGCACATATTAAGAAAACTAACAACCTGATAGCACTTTCTCGGCGTTTGACAACCATTCTAAAAATTTACATGATATTAACACAAAGCATGACTGTCAACAATGCAAAAAAAAAAGCTTAAAAAAAAAGTTTGATAATTTTGAAAGATAGAAAGTGCATATGCAAGTGAGGAAGGGGCACTGAGAGAGAGAGGGAGAGAATCCCAAGTAGGCTCCTTGCTGTCAGCGAAAACCCTGATGCGGGGCTTGATCTCATGAACTGTGAGATCATGACCTGAGCCGAAAACAAGAGTCAGACGCTTAACGGACTGCCACCCAGGCGCCCCGCAAAAAACTTGTTAACCAACCAGAAGACTGAATTATATTTGTATTTTTTAATAGAAAATGATATTACAAAATGATTGTCACATGGAGAGGCAATTAAAAAGTATGCAGGAGAACTTCTGATGTGGCCAAGGGAGAGAAAGCCTGTGTTTCTGATGATTACAACTAAAATCTCTTTCTAGACAACATAAAAAATGCAACTATCTGAGGACTTTGAAAAGTAAAGGAAGGAAGTAAAAACCGGGGGAAGTGAGCTGTAGGGGGGTTATTTTCCCATTTTTCCCCCTCTTTTTGCCCATGTTCTCAAGCCAAGGGTGAGCCCTTGGCAGAGCTGGGGCATCCATACTGCAGACAGCTAAACTCAGAGAAATCCTTCCTGTCCAAAAGACCAGGAAAGGGGATCCCCGTGGGCCAGAGAAAATGGGAGTAACACTTTTTTCTTTTACGTCCTCGGTTTTTTGGTGTTTGTGACTTACAGAGAGCTGGCCTATGATGGAGCTGAAGCTGTAGGTTTTTTTGTTGAGTCTTTTTGTTCAGAGGAGTTGAGAAAAGGGACCTGAGGGTAAGAGAAGGTAGAAAGAACTCCTTTTAAAAAATCTTTGTGTGTTGGGGGGGGGGCAGGGGGAGTTGCCTGGGTGGCTCAATCGGTTAAGTGTCCGACTCTTGGTTTCTGTTTAGGTCACCGTCTCATAGTTCCGTGAATTCAAGCCCCACATGGGGCTCTCTGCACGGATGGTGTGGAGCCTGATTGGGATTCTCTCTCTCTCTCTCTCTCTCTCTCTCTCTCTCTCTCTCTGCCTCCCTTCCTCTCTCTCTCTCTCAATAAACAAACAAACACACTTAAAAAAATCTTTCTTTTTGTCCTCTCTGCTTCGCCCCAATGGGCACCTCCAATTGTAAGCACTGCAGCAGCATGGGCATGTAGGAATCCAAGAGGAATCTCATCTTTCTCGACAGAAGATCAGTAGAAGGGACCCCCGTGGGCTGGAGAGTGTGGGGAAAGTTTTGGAAGTGAGAGACTTGGAGAAGATGATCCCCCAAATCTGTGATAAACCAGCATAAAGCCAACCTCACTAGTGTGCTGGGGAGCTGCTTTTACGATATTTCCAACAGTAATTATGTGGGTTTTTCCCTCACACCAACCAACTGTCCCTCTCTCTGGACATCCACCGGGTGGGTGTTCTACAATTCAGTTCAATTCAGTTCTCACACTACCTACCCGGCGTTAGCGTCAGGTTCCACAGATATAAGGGCTCAGTCCGACAAGGCTGCCATCGCTTCAGATGTCAGTCACCAGTGTTGGGTCTCCAGGTTACCCACTCTTCTGTCTGACTTAGCTACACATCAGGGGTTTCCACAATCCGCTTCCCTCAGGTTCAGTAATTTGCTCAAACAGCTCACAGAACTAAGGAAAACAGCTTACTTACTGTTACTAGTTTATTCTAAAGGATACAACTCAGGAACAGCCAAAGAGGAGAGATGCATAGGGCAAATTATGGGGGAAACGGGATGGCACAGAGCTGCCATTTTTAAGTGTATGGTTCAGTGGCGTTAAGTATTTTCGTGATGTCACACAACCTTCATCACCGTCCATTTGCAAAACTTGAAAGAAATAGTTCTAGATAGAAACTCTATAGCATTAAACACTAACTCCTCCTTTCCCCCTCTTACCAGCCCATGGTTACCAGTGTTCTACATTCTGTCTCCATGAATGTACCTGTTCTAGGTACATCATATAAATGGAATCATCCATTATTTCTTCTTTTTTGTCTGCCTTATCTCACCGAGCATGGTTTCAAGGTTGACCGACGCCGTAGCACGTATCAGAATTCCATTCCTTTTTAAGGCTGCATAATACTCCATTCCACGTATGCGCCACATTTTTCTTAATCCATTCGACTGTTGATTAGCACTTGGGTTGTTTCCACTTTTTGGCTACTGAGAAGAGTGCTGCCGTGGACATGAGATACAAGTATCTCTCTGAGTCCCTGCCTTCATTCTAATGGGTATATGTCTAGGAGTAGGGATAATGTGTTTGTAACCTGGAGTGATAATAGCCATCCTACTAGGTGTGAGGTGGTAACCCATTGTGTTTTCATTTGCATTTCCTTAATGACTAGTGGCTGTTGAGCATCTTTTCATGCTTTCTTGGACATTTGTATACCTTTTTTGGAGAAATAACTATTTATGACCTTAGACCCTTCTTTGAGTTATGGTTTTTGTCTTTTTCTTCTTGAGTTTAGAAGTTCTTTACGTTTTCTATATATTAGACCCTTAAAAGATGCATGAGGTACGAATACTTTCTCCCATTCTATGAGTTGTTTTTTCACTTCTGTGATATTGTACTCTGACATACAAAAGTTTTATCTTTGGACCGTAGGTTTTCTTCTGAGAGTTTCATAGTTTTAATCCTTACGTTCTTTGATGCATTCTGAGTTAATTTTTGAATTGTGGTGAAAAGTGAGGATCCAAAGAAGGCAATTCTTTAACCTGATAGAGATTTACAAAACACTTTACACCTAATATTATACTAAAACTGAGTATATAAAAAAAGAATGTTTTTCCCTAAGGGTGAGAACAAGACTAGGATATTCGATTTTACTATTCCTATTCAATATTGTACCGGAGGTTCTATATAGTGCAAGAAGTCAAGAGAAACAAAAGAAAAAAAATACAGATCAGAAAGGAAGAAATAAAACTTTCTCTGTTTAGGCTATATGATTTTCTACATGGAAAATCCCAAGGATTTTTAAAAATCTCCTAGCACTAATAAATCATTTTAACATTTATTTATTTTTGAGACAGAGAGAGACAGAGCATGAACGGGGGAGGGGCAGAGAGAGAGGGAGACACAGAATTGGAAGCAGGCTCCAGGCTCTGAGCCAGCAGCCCAGAGCCCGACGCGGGGCTCGAACTCGCGGACCGCGAGATCGTGACCTGAGCCGAAGTCGGACGCTCAACCGACTGAGCCACCCAGGCGCCCCAATCATTTTAGAAAAGTCACAGGACAAAAGGTCGATACAAAAATAAGTTTTATTTCTACATATTACCAACTAATATTTGGAAATTAAATTTTAAAACACAGTATCATTTATAATAGTACCAAAAACATGAAATAAGTCTCACAAAAATATGCAGGATCCGTATTCTAAAAATTATAAAATAATGATGAAAGAAATCAAAGATCTAACTAAATGGAAAGAAATACTGTGCCCATCATTTGGAAGATTCAATATTGTCAATATGTCATTTTTCCACACACTGATCTAAGCATTCAATGTAATCCTAATAAAAATCCCATAAGACTTTTTTTTTTTTTTTTTTTTTTTTTTTTATTTTTTTTTAATTTTTTAAATTTTTTTTTTTTCAACGTTTTTTATTTATTTTTGGGACAGAGAGAGACAGAGCATGAACAGGGGAGGGGCAGAGAGAGAGGGAGACACAGAATTGGAAACAGGCTCCAGGCTCCGAGCCATCAGCCCAGAGCCTGACGCGGGGCTCGAACTCACAGACCGCGAGATCGTGACCTGGCTGAAGTCGGACGCTTAACCGACTGCGCCACCCAGGCGCCCCCCATAAGACTTTTTTTAAAGAAATTGATGGGTTTATTTAAAATTTCATATAGGACTAGGATAGCTGAAACAATTTTAATTTTTTAATTTTAATTTTTTAAAAGGTTATTTTGAGATAGAGAAAGAGCATGCATGAGCAGGGAGGGGCAGTGAGAGAAAGGAAAAGAGAACCCCAAGCAGGCTCCGAGCTGTCAGGGCAGAACTCGACCCGATCCCGTGAACTGTGAGATCATGACCTGAGTGGAAATCAAGAGTCAGATACTTAACCGACTGAGCCACCCAGGTACCTAGTTTCATATTTATATGCAAAGAAAATTAAGAAAATGAACCTCACCTCATACTTTACACCTTATCCAAAATTAATTCACGATGGATCATTGACCTAAAACCAAAACCTAAAGCATAAAATGTGTAGATGAAAACTTAGGAGAAAATCTTTGTGATCCTGGGTTAAAGATTTCTTAGATCTGATACCAAAGACATAACCCATAAAAGAAAAAAAATTCTCCTCATCAAAATTATGAGCTTTTGCTCTTTGAAAGACAGGAGAATGAATAAAGTCACAGACTAGAAGAAATATTTGAAAATCACATATCTGAAAAGGAACAATATCCAGAATTTACAAAGAATATTTAAAACTCAAGAAAAAGACAATGCCATTAAAAATGGATAATTTTTAAAAACAGATAATTCCTTGAGTATGACCTATTTGGGGAACAAAGAGAAGTCTGTCCAGGTGCTCTCCCCACAAAGGCAACTCCTGGAAACGATGTGGGTCCTGAGCACACTGCACAGGACTTTGGTCCTTATCTTGTAGGAAAATATTGGGTCTGATTTCAGTGTTGCTATAGCATTGGAACTTTTCTAGAGTATATGCATGCATAAGGAAAACTAGTGCTTTTGAACATATCTTCGGAAGTGAAATTCCTTTTACACTATAACCCAAAAATATCAAACTTTTTAAGTTGTTCACAATTCAAGCTGCATTCCGATCTGCATGGAATTTTGTTTGTATATTCTATCTGTTACAGATGGGATAATATTGTTTGATTGAGGTTTGGTTTAACATCTACTGTTTGGGAAAATCAGGTCTTAAGTTTTTTTAAAAAATGAGTCGTATAGTTTGGATTTCCAGCTGTCAAATTTCAGAGGTTTGTCAAGGAAATGAATCCTACATTCTTTCTCATGTATTGGTCCGTGTCTCACAGCAGCAAATCTTTTTCTCCATCTTTATCTTCATTTTTTCCTCTTTCCTCATTTCTTAGAACTTTCTTTTTCATTCCTCTCATCTCTTCTTCATTCTTCCTTGAAGCTTCTGCAATATCCTTCCCCCCTCTGAAATCCCTGGCATTTTCCAATTCTCTCTTTTTATAAGACATCTTTTTCTCTACCCGGTCTTCCATTGACGATGACTTTGTAAATCACCATGACTTAATATTTTTCCTGTTAGCTACTGCCTACACATGTTTTACTAAGCTCCTCAGGGCAGAAAATTTGTCTTCCAATATTTTATGCTTTGTAAAATGCCATGCACTCTTATGACTCCTGCTAACAATAAATCTCAGTATAAATTAGTTGAATTTACATCTTCTTTGTTTTATGTGTAAGCTTTATGTGCTTAAGAGCGAAGACTCAAGTTTCACCAGCTACTTGATCTGTCATGTGTATCATTACTTTTTAGGTAGCGTTAGAATGCCGCCTTTTGGAATTACTGGGCACCAAGACAAGAATTTATTTTAACCTGCTTAGTTTACATGTATTTTGTTCCAGAAAAAGCAAAAATCTTTTTTCCATTGTAAGAAAATGTTCCTTTTTCTTTTTTTTTCTTTTTTTAATTTTTTTTTTAATGTTTATTTTTGAGACAGAGAGAGACAGAGCATGAACGGGGGAGGGTCAGAGAGAGAGGGAGACACAGAATCTGAAACAGGCTCCAGGCTCCGAGCCGTCAGCACAGAGCCCGACGCGGGGCTCGAACTCACGGACGGTGAGATCATGACCTGAGCCGAAGTCGGACGCTCCACCGACTGAGCCACCCAGGCGCCCCTGTTCCTCTCTTTTTCGATAACTCTACTGAAATCAGTAGAGTTGTCGACATGCCCGGATGCCTTGTGTTCTAGTTGTACATCTGGTCTTTCAGGACAAATGGTCTCCGGAGTTACTAGGAGTGACAATTGGAATCTTTACCATTAGACTTATTAGGTGTCGATATCAAAATATATTGATATTTTCAGAGTTATTTCACACCAGTCTAGACTTTATTTCCTCACTTTTTTTTTAAATTTTTTTTTTTAACGTTTATTTATTTTTGAGACAGAGAGAGACAGAGCATGAATGGGGGAGGGGCAGAGAGAGAGGGAGACACAGAATCTGAAACAGGCTCCAGGCTCCGAGCCATCAGCCCAGAGCCCGACGCGGGGCTCGAACTCACGGACGGTGAGATCGTGACCTGAGCCGAAGTCGGCTGCTCAACCGACGGAGCCACCCAGGCGCCCCTATTTCCTCACTTTTTTATTGGAGCAGGGGAACCACACTTAGCACACAGTTGCTTTAGGAGAATGTGATGAACGAGTCTAATTCTGAAGCGAGCAGAGGTTGGAGGAGCTGCGTGGCTCCTTCTGTTGTACCCCAAGCTCTTGGCTTTAGTGCTGTGCTTTCCCTGATTTTTTGTCCTCCTCCTTCCAAATACTATTTATCTTGTCTTCCAAGCCCACCTTCAGGAGGTAGCCGAGTAGCTTCCAGGACCACCTCTCTCTTGGGCATTTTTTAGTTTGGACTCTTAAAGGTGAAACAATCTCAGCCACAGGATTTGAGGAATGTGACCTTCTTGGTACCATCACCAAGGCTTACTTGATGAGCCCCCCAGATATTTTGCTTAATAAGTAGGGTGTGTATTAGTTTTCTTTTGCTGCCATTTATTCTCTCACAATTCTGGCTGTCAGAAACCTGGGCACGCCGTGGCTCAGCTGGTTCTCTGCTCTGGGTTTTTTTTTTTTTTTTTTTTTTTATTAACGTTTATTTTTGACATAGAGAGAGACAGAGCATGAACGGGGGAGGGTCAGAGAGAGGGAGACACAGAATTGAAACAGGCTCCAGGCTCTGAGCTGTCAGCACAGAGCCCGATGCGGGGCTTGAACTCACAGACCGCGAGATCATGACCTGAGCCGAAGTTGGCCGCTTAACCGACTGAGCCACCCAGGCGCCCCTGCTCTGGGTTTTACAAGGTTTAAATCAAGGTGTCAGCAGGTTGTGTACCTTTCTGGAGGCTCAAAGGGAGAATCTGTTTCTGGGTTCATTCAGGTTGTTGACAGAATTCAGTTCCATGAAGCTATAGGACTGAGTTCTCAGTCTGCTTGCCAGCTGTCAGGCAGGAGGCCCTCTCAGATTCTTGAGATTGCCTACGTTCCTCGGAGCTCAGACTCCTTTTCCCTCATTTGCAAAGTCAGCAACGAGGGGTGGAGTCTTTCTTGTGCTTTGAATCTCTCTGACCTCCTCTGCTGCTACTCATCTCTCATCTCAGCTTCCCTCTTCTGCCAAACGTCACAGACTGACTCCAGCTAGAGAAATTTCCCTTTGCAAGGGCTCAGGTGGCTAGACTGGGCCCACTTAGCTTATTCAGGATAATTAAAAAAAAATGTTTATTTATGTATTTTTGAGCGAGAGAAAGCAGAGGGAGAGGAAGAGAGAGAATATCAAGCAGGCTTTGCACCATCAGCGCAGAGCCTGATGGGGGGGCTCGAAACCATGAGCCGTGAGATCATGACCTGAGCTGAAATCAAGAGTTGGACGCTCAACCAACTGAGCCATCCAGGTGCCCCTCAGGATAATTTTTTAAAAAGTAATCTCTACATCCAACGGGGCCTCAAACTCATGATCCTGCGATTAAGAGGTGCTCTACCAACTGAGCCAGCCAGGTGCCCCTGTTCAGGATAATTTATAACTTTAATTACATCTGTAACTGTCCTTTACAGTAGTACCTGGATTAGTGTTTTATTGACTAACTAGGGGATGGGAATCATGGAGGGACATCTAGAATTCTGCCTACTATAAGGTATGAGGCCTATACGATGAAAACGATAATCTTTTTTTTTTTTTTGAGAATGTATAAAGACACTTGAACAAATACAGAGTTATGCCATATTCCAGAAAGAAAAGGCTCATGTGGAAGGATATTATTGCCCCTTAAATTAATGCAAAGAAATTTTAAGGAAGATCTAAATGTGATTTTGGGGGGTTTTTTGGTAATCTGGTTCCAAAGACAAGGATAAATGAATAAAAATGACACGAGAGTCAGAAAAAAGTATATTCCCCAACTCATTTTATGAGGCTAGCTAGTGTAATTTTAATGCCAAACCCAAAGAAAGACATTACCAGAAAGAAAAATTAGAGATCAATCTCATTCTTTCTCATCTATTCGTTTGTGTCTCACAGCAGATAGTCTTTTCCTGTCTTTATTGTCAGTTTTCCCTCTTTCCTTATTTTATTTTATTTTATTATTTTATTTTATTTCAATTGTATTTCATTCTATTCCACTCTATTCTATTCTATTCTATTCTACTTTTAAGTTGGTTTCATGCCCAGCACAGAGCCCAATGTGAGGCTGGAACTCAAAGGCCCTGAGATCAAGACCTGAGCCGAGATCAGAGCCAGACGCTTAACTGATTGAGCCACCCAGGTACCTACTGTTTCCTCATTTCTTTAAAAAAAAAATTTTTTTTAATGTTTATTTATTTTTGACACAGAGAGAGACAGAGCATGAACGGGGAGGGTCAGAGAGAGAGGGAGACACAGAATCTGAAACAGGCTCCAGGCTCTGAGCAGTCAGCACAGAGCCCGACGCGGGGCTTGAACTCACGGACCGCGAGATCATGACCTGAGCCGAAGTCGGACGCTCCACCGACTGAGCCACCCAGGCGCCCCTGTTTCCTCATTTCTTAAACAAAATAGGAGAGTCTCCCAGATCTTAAACAAAATATTAGCACGTCAAATCCAGCAATATATAAAAAGGAAAACAGATCAATGGAACAGAATATGAAGGTCAGAAACAAATCCACACATACATGACTACTTACTTGGTTTATGACCAGGATAGTACTGCAGGGTAGAATGGGGAGGACCACCTGACAATAAGCAGTGCTGGTTTAATTTTCCACATTGAGGTGGGGGTAGGGGTATGAGGATGTATAGGTGTCTCCCTTTCTCCATTAATAAAAAAGTTAATTTCAGGTATGCTTAGAACTAAATTTGAAAAGGAAAACAATACAATTTTAGAAGACAACATAAGAGACTATCTTCATGACCTTTGGGTAGGAAAAGATCTCTTAAACAGGATACAGACACCACTCACTACTCAGGAAAAGAGTGATAAATGACTCCATTAAGAATTTTTCATCAGGGGCGCCTGGGTGGCTCAATCAGTTAAGCGTCTGACTTCGGCTCAGGTCATGATCTCACGGTTCGTGCGTTCGAGCCCCGCGTCGGGCTCTGTGCTGACAGCTCAGAGCCTGAAGCCTGCTTCGGATTCTGTGTCTCCTTCTCTCTCTCTGCCCCTCCCCTGCTCATGCTGTGTCTCTCTCTGTCTCTCAATAATAAATAAATGTTAAAAAAATAAAAAAAAAAGAATTTTTCATCAAAAGACATTATTAAGAGAGTAAAAAGGCGGGGCACCTGGGTGGCTCAGTCAGTTAAGCTTCTGACTTCAGCTCAGGTCACGATTTCACAGTTTGTGGGTTCAAGCCCCGTGTCAGGCTCTGTGCTGACAGCTCAGAGCCTGGAGCCTGCTTTGGATTCTGTGTCTGCCCCTCCTCTGATCACTCTCTCTCTCTCTCAAAAAAAAAAAAAAAAAAAAAAAAAAATTAAAAACAAAAGAGAGAGTGAAAAGGCAAGCCAGGATGGAAAAAAATATTTGTAGCACATGTAGTCAACCAAAGACTTGTTTCCACATTATATAGTCAATTAATAGAAATCAATAAGGAAAAGATAACCCAGTAGAAAAATGGGAAAATATATGAGCAATGAGCCAATGCTTTTATGAAAAGATGTTATTCTTCACTAAAGTAAGGGACATACGAAACAGTACCACAATAAGTTCATATTACACATCCATTGGATTGGCAATAATTAAAATGTTGGACAATTCAAGTGTTGCTGAGGATGTGGAGCAGAAGAAATGTTTACACGGTATTGTTGGTTATAGAAATTGGAACAATTTATTTAGCATGGAAATGAACATGCCCAGGAATTCTATACCAAGGTAAAGACTCTATAGAAATCTGTGGTTATGTACTCCGGGGTAAACACATACATATGCACACACACACACACACACACACACAAACACACACACACACACACCAGCATTGTTTATAATAGCCCAAATCTGGAAATAGCCTACATCAAACAACAGTAGAGTAGATAAATTATATTTCCGTGCAATATGGTCCCTTACAGCAATGAAAATGAATGAGCTACAGACACGTCCACATGGGTGAACCTTAAAGACATAACCTTGATCAAAACAATTTAAGACATGAAAAAAACTTACTCTATGGTTCAATTTACATACAGTTCGAAAACCGGCATAAGCTATATTTTTAAGAATGAGTAATTAGGCAGAAAAAATATGAATAAAAGCCTGAAAGTGAATATGCTAAGAACAATGATAGTGGTTATCTCTAGGCCTTTGGGGGTTATAAGGGAAGAGGCACACTGGGGCCTTATGGGGTATTGGTAATGTTCTACTTTTTGACCCAGTGGGGTCACATGAGTGTTTGGGTTTTAGTCTTTAAGCAGTACACTTCTTTTTTTATTAACTTTTCTGTGTGTTTGCTATAGTTCCCATGACAAAAAATAATTCCAATCTTTTTTACCCCACACTTCCTGATTCTTCCTCTAGTTAGAAGAATCTACAGTGCCTCGTAGAGACTTGGAGTTGTTACAGCAAGACTACAAAGAGAACAAACAATTTAGTCTTGAAAAACAAAAACACTTCTTAGGGTGCCCGGGTGGCTCAGTCGGTTAAGCATCTGACTCTTGGTTTTGGCTCAGGTCATGATCTCATGGTTTCGTGAGTTTGAGCCTTGCATCAGGCTCCTCGCCGATAGTGTGGAGTCTGCTTGGGATTCTCTGTCTCCCTCTCTCTCTGCCCCTCCCCCACTCATGCTGTCTCTGTCTCTCTCAAAATGAATAAACTTAAAAAACAAAAAAACAAAAACACTTCCAAAATAGGCTCCCGAGAATAAAAAAAAGCCTTGCCAAGAGTGAAACATAGCCTTTGACCCTATTTCCCTTCCAGTCCTGGCCAGATTAGCTTAACAAACAAAAACAACAACAACAAAACCACAGACCCCTGAATTGGGAGGAGTATATGCAGCATAACCCTGAAGAAGATTGGGGTGGGGGCCAAGACAGGGAAAGGTTCGATGCCGGGGGGGGGGGGGGGGGGGGGGGAGGGAAAGAGAGCATCAGAGTTGACTAAGCACCATTTTGGGAGACAAGGCAGGAGGCCTGGGCTAGGGGCAGGAAAGCTATTATCACAGCAGTCTGCAAGTGTTGCTTGCTGCCTCATATGCATCATTCAGCAAAGGACACCAGCTTTCCTCTGCACTGCCTGGTGGAGAGCCTAGGACGCCCCTGTCAGAGATACAGGGCGAAATCTTAGACCACCTGGTGCGGTAGCATCTCCCTCCCTCCGTCCCTCTCCTCCCTTCTACCCTTAGGGATCTTAGTCTGCAAGGCCTAAGAGTCTATTTCTAATAAGTACCTCGGGTAGCTCTTATGCACGTGGCCTGTGGCACGGGCATACCATTCCTCAGAGAAACTCTTTGATAAGAAGAATCACCAGAGGTACTTGTTAAAAATCCCAATTTCTGGGCTCCATACCAGACATGTGGAATCAGAATCTCCAGGCAAGGGGCCTGAGAATTTGTGTTTTTAACCAAGGTCCAGGTGATTCATAGGGAATTCTGGGAAACAGCTTTAAAGACTTCTACGTTTTATTTTGTTTTCTGTAGTATATTTAAAAACAAAACATTTATTTATAATAAGGAAGTGGTATTTTTTTTTTGCATTGTGAAAAAAAATAAGTACCTTATGGAGAGAGATTACAATCTCTAATTTTTTTTTCCCTCTCTTCCTTTAGCCCAGACTTCTCAGTGCTGCAGGATAATAGATCTATTTACACGACATCTCTCCTTGAAATCACAAAAACATCTTCAACTCAACATGTTCAAATTGAAATCACCATCTACCCCCCAAACCCAACTGCCTTCCAATGTTCCCCATATCTCACTGGGGATCGTTACTATCCACCCACTGGGCCTACCAGAGATCCCATCATCTCAGACTCCTTCCTTTCTCTCAATCCCCAGTCCACCCCACCGTATATACATCCATCACCGAAGTCTCCCATTTTACTTCTTAAATTGTTCCATTTTCCCCACCTGTCTCCATCTCCTTGTTTCCATCCCAATCGGGTTGTACCACCACCAACAGTAACTACCACCCGTGGATCCTAATTGTCCATATCCCTACATTGCAGCTGGAATGATCTTTTTCAAAATACAGACCTGATCAGGTTAAATCCCCTCTCTGCTTCTCAAGAAAAGGATGAAGGTTCTCAGTGTGGTCAACAAGGTCCTGCTTAGTCTGGTCTCCCGTTTCATACTGTAGCACTCTCTTCCTGCAATCTATGTGCTAGCCACATTGATCTGCCCCTCAGGCTTGCAATGTTTCCCCTCTGACAAAGGTTTTTACGCATGATGTTCCTTGTTTTCTTTTCTCCTTTTCTCAGTATCTCATCCTTCAGATCTCCACTCCAGTGTGACTTCCTCAAGGCAGCCTTCCCTAACCTTTCTGACCAGTTCAATGAGTGACTCTATTGTAAGCCCTCCTGGTACTCACCCCTTGCAACTTTCATTTAGTTCTTGAATGAAATGTGGTTTACTTATTTGTTGAATTAGGCCTTTTAGCATTCTTTTGCCTAGAGTAGTTTGTTTCCTTGGTCATCTTCTCTAGTGTTTTTCTGATTTCACTTCCTTAGACTCTATTACTAGACTCTATTCACTACCTAGACTCTAGGACTATTTTAGGATTAGTAAGGAATAATTCTTTAATATTTGGACTCCGCTAAACCACCACCTTCATTGGCTTTCCCGTTTCCCCTCTGGCTGCTGTTGCTTTATCATTTTCCAACTCCTGAACATTTGCCTCGATCATAGCACTTATTTACCCTATATTGTATTTTTTTGCTTATTTTTGTGAAGGTTTCTCTCGCTAGTATCAATTGCTTCAGGGAAGCTATTTTATTTGTTTCTGTATCCTTACACTTAACACATGGTCTTGTCCCTAATATTGGGTGTGACCCTGATATAGTGCATATGTTGATTTCTCTGCTTCTAGTATCTTCCCTCGCTGTGCCTGACAAACCTTCATCACATAATATAAAGGAGGCAGTGGTATAATGCTAGCTTCAACGGTATATTTCTATTCAATTTCCTCATTTGAAAAATGATATTTACCTTACAAAGTTGTTCAATGAAAAGAGTTAAGGATTCAATACATCTCTCCTTCCCCTTGCCAGGTCAAGCCTCTCCTCTTCTAGGGCAATTACCTATGGAATTTTGTCTCAGGATTAGATTTGGGATCACTGGCAACCATCTAGCTCTGGTCTCCCCTCCCCCCTTTACAACAGACTTTGATGGCCCAGTTAAAACTAGAGAACAAACCATTAGCAAGTGGAGAACATTTCTTCCCTGTTATCTTAGGAAAATATATTCCTGAGCTGAGGAGATATATTTGCATAACTGCATAGGCCTTTAAAAAATATACTTTGAAATAGCATAGGATGAAAATCAAAATGGTTTAATTTCTATATCAAAATAAATGAAATGTTTCATTTTCTTCTAGATTTGTAAAGTGCCTGACCCATAGTACACAAGAAGTAAACTTGGGTTCCCTTCCCTTCATCCTTTCAAGCTTAAAAAGCTGTAAGTTAGGACAAGCGATTCCACAGTGAATTATCTGGTAGCTTCCAGTATAAGATTTTATTCTTACCAACTAGATCCTATGTTCAGTTTGTTACTTTACATTATTTGTTTGCATTGTCAAAGTTTAAATATAGCACAAACAATTAGTCTTTAAAAATCACGGAAACATTATTTTAATATAATTTATTGTCAAATTGGCTTCCTTACAACACCCACTGCTCATCCCAACAAGTGCCCTCCTCAATGCCCATCACCCATTTTCCCCTCTCCCCCATCCCACCTCAGTTTGTTCTCAGTATTTAAGAGTCTCTTGTGGTTT
This sequence comes from Panthera leo, assembly GCF_018350215.1. NCBI lineage: Eukaryota > Metazoa > Chordata > Mammalia > Carnivora > Felidae > Panthera > Panthera leo. The sequence goes on along the minus strand of NC_056686.1, from coordinate 163,224,386 downwards.
GCCTCCCTCTCTCTGTAACTGTATTTCCCCCCCTCCCCCCATGGTCTTTTGTTAAGTTTCTGAAGATCCACATGAGTGAAAACATATGGTATCTTTCTCTGCCTGACTTATTTCACTTAGCATAATACCCTCCAGTTCCATCCATGTTGCTGCAAAAGGCAGGATTTCATTCTTTCTCATTGCCAACTAGTATTCCATTGCACATGTAAACCACATCTTTATCCATTCATCAGTTGATGGGCATTTAGGCTCTTTCCATAATTTGGCTATTGTTGAAAGAGCTGCTATAAATATTGGGGTACAAGTGTCCCTATGCATCAGCACTCCTGTATCCCTTGGGTAAATTCCTAGCAGTGCTATTGCTGGGTCATAGGGTAGTTCTATTTTTAATTTTTTGAGGAACGTCTACACTGTTTTCCAGAGCGGCTGCACCGGTTTGCATTCCCACCACCAGTGAAAGAGGGTTCCCCTTTGGAAACATTGTTTTCAAAAGCCTATGTAACAAAAAAAAAAAAAAAAAAAATCCCACGAAAAATGTTTGCACAAAGGGTTAAAACATGTCACGGAGATAAAACACTGACCAAGGCTTTGGCTTGCTTTTCTACCCTTCTCCATTGTTATCTTGTGTGGTTCAAGTATCTTTCCTTATTGGGACTTGTCATTTCCAGTTGACTAGGAAATTGCTCTTTAGCCAGTGTTTCAAATCTGAGGTGAATGCAGCCTGGGTGGTTTATTCGTGGGCCCACGTATCACGACCTGTGAAGGGAGTATCCTGGAGGTAAGAGTTTTGAAATAGAAAACTCAGCTTCTGCCATACATGGGTTTGAAATCAACATCATGTGCCATTTGAAGCTCACCACACACGGGTGAGGTAAGCGTCCTGTCATCAAATGACCCTTTTTGACGTCCATGGGTGATAAGAGCCCCAAGCACTCCTGGAGTCTAGGCTGAATTTTCTCCACTGGCTTGGGAACTGGCCTCTTCTCAGCACTCGCACTGCTGCCGGCTGGATGACAGCTGATCTGGGACTCCTCAAGGCGGAGTCCTTTCCAGACACAGCCGCCTCCACCCTCAACCGCACTCGTCTCTCTCGCGGCCGGTCTAGGACCACCAGGACCAATTTCGGGGTTCTCCTTCTCCAGTGAGACTCGGCAGAACAGGCTTCAAGAGAATCGGGGGCAGAGGACGAGTAAGAAGTAACCGCTATTGGTAAGACTCATAATAAATGGCAGTATACCCCTGAGACACGACGAGGAGCACCCTGCTTAGCCGCGGAAACCACAGGGACAGGAGGCCTCCGGCCAACCGCCGGACTGGCCCGCCCCAACTGTCCGCTCAGGTCACAGTCACGTGACCGGGGAGCGGCGGGCGCCGGCCGCGGCGCCGATTGGCCGGCGGCGGAAGCGCGGGGTTTGATGGGAAGGAGTTGGCCGGGCCCATCGCTCTGTCAGTGGCGGCTGCTGCCTGCTCGGGAGGCAGGTTGCGCGGTGGCCGCCGAAGCTGGCAGACGTGGACACAAGCGCCGGGCTTTGCCCGCTTCTTGCAGGTAGAACGCTTAAAATGAAGGCAACTGGGGGTGGGGGGCTCGGCAAAGGGGAAGCGCGCCGAGCTTTTCCCTGGGAGATACGCTCCCGGTTCCCCCGCTTGCGTCTCCCAGGCGCCCCCGCCTCATGCCAAGTGGCCTAAGAGCTCTGCGGCGGCGGCTAGTCAAACTCCCGCCGGGCTGCGCGCTAACCAACATCGCCTCCTGCTCCTCTTGATTTCCCAGCCAAGTGGCAGGGCTGACTCTGGAGTGCTAGAGACCCCTTCCCCCCACCTATCCCCGCGAAGGGGAGGTGGTTTCCCCGCCTTGTTCTCAGATTCCGGTGTGGGTGTCTGGGTTGAGCTGAGCATCGGCTCTTTGGCCCGCCTATGTCGAGACGAAGGGTCCGAAGGTTCTACCCTAAGCTAAGCTGTCGCCTTGAGTGTTCTCTGTCTCTCTTTTTTTTCTCTGAGTTGTGCGGAGGTGCCACGAATTGGACAGATTGGGAGGGATCGAAAACTGTCAGTGTCATGCTGCTCGGCCCAGCCATGTGGGCGTGGATTGTGTGCTGCTTAGAGAAGCCTCTCTACAACCGTTGTCCTTATTTGAGGGACGGTGGGCGGTGTAAGGCTGGAGGGCAGGGAGAGGTTGCGTAGGTGTCTTGGGCGCAGCGGGAGGAGAAGAGCAAATCTAAACTACATCCATAGTTTATTTCTTGGGGGTGCCTGGGTTGGGCGGAGCCTGCGACTCTTGATCTCGAGGTTATGGGTTTGGGCCCCGCATTGAGTGTGGGGATTACTTACAAATAAACTATTTAAAGAAAATAGTTTAATTTTTTTAATAGTGGGTATGGGTATTGAGAGCTGTGATTGGTGAACTCAGTTTTGCTGATGGTGCCCTCACGGTAATAAAACTGGTGACTCATTGAATTTTCCATGTTCTGCTTTTTCCCAGTTGGCTTCTGGTTTGTGTCAATTGTTTTCTCCTTTCTCTCTGGCTTGGGTGTCACCGTTGACAGAAATGACCCTGTTCACAGCAGTGTGTGTGCATCTGAGTGAGCTTGGCTTCAGGCATATGTTCAAACTGGCAGGGAATGCTAATCTCTTGTTCTCAGCAGCCCCCATAGTTCCATTTTAGGAGGAAGTTGATTTTGAGCACGTTTTTAAAAACAAGAATGGTGCCTTTAAAATTAGAATTTTAAGTTTCTCTGTCATCTGCTAAGATCAGTCCAACACTGTTAATCAAGTTACATGGTGATTATATATTAACTTGAGAGAGAATGTAAGAAAAGAAGTCCTATGACTGTCAAACAGGTATGATTTAATATTAGAAACCTTTCCATATTAAACATAGTCACTTCTTGGAAGTTAGTTCAGAATGAACATCAACTTACCATGAACACCAGAATTAATCAACGTGTAGTAAAGTTACTTTTAGAGGTGTACCTCTTTTCAGTAATTTTATTTTTGAGCAATAAATGTGGTGGTTTGGTATATTTCAGAATTGCCTTTAGCTAGGATATTTGAAAGTTAGAGTTCTAGAACAAATCACTCTTAAGCTTAAACTGAATAGTACAAATAGAGGTACTGTTGATGGTGACGGAATAGTTTCCACTTAGGTTTGGAAGTTGATAAATATAAAAGTTAACTTGCTTTGCTGTTAAAGGCCTGCAAGATTATTTTAATGGAAGAACCTGCAGGATATGTTGTTTTATTTTTTTAATGTTAAAGTAAATGGAAGCAAAACATTTTCAGTTAAAATACAAACTGTAACTTATTTTTCCCATTTTAAAATGATGAAAACAGATACTTTATGAGTTTAGAAAGAAAGGTGTTTGTATGAGGAGTATTGCTTTCTGATAATAGTAATAATAGTGGCTACAGTTTATTATGTGCACACTAGTTGGACACTGTGTCAGGTGATACATCATTTCACTTAATTCATACAATAATTCTGTAAAGTGCAGATATCTTCACCACTCTACAGATGTGGAAACTGAGGTTTAGAGAGTTTAATTTACCTAAGATCACATTGCTAGTATGTGGTTGAGCCATATTTGGAATCCAGATCTTTTTTACTCCTTTATTTTTTTCATTTTATTTAAAAATTTTTTTTGAAATGTTTATTTATTTTTAGGAGAGAGAATGCCAGTGGGAGAGGCAGAGAGAGGGGGACATAGGATCTCAAGAAGGCTCGACGCTGACAGCAGCAAGCCCAATGTGGGACTCCAACTTATAAACTAAGAGATCATGACCTGAGCCAAAGTTGGTCACTCAATCAACTGAGCCACCCAGGCACCCTTCCATTATTTAAAATAATTAATTAATTAATTATTTTTGGGGGGAGGGGGAGAGGAGCAGAGAGAGAGGGAGAGAGGGAGAGGGAGAGGGAGAGAGAGAATCCTAAGCAGGCCCCATGTTCAGCGCAGAGCCCTAGTGGGGGTCGATTCTGTGACCCTGGGATCATGATCTGAGCTGAAATTATGAGTTGGATGCTCAATTTACTGAGCCACGCCCCTACTCCATTATTTTAATATGACTTGAAGTAAGCTGAGAATTTAAGAATGACATGACCCAGGATTTTAAATTCTGACACCCAAACCTGAGTGTGAATATCAGTTAACATTGAACATTCAAAACATTGAAATAATATGGTGGGCATAATTACTTACTGGAAAACACATTAGATGCACCCAGCTCTTAAGGTCATGTCAGGTTCCACTGTGATATCAGAGTGGAAAGAGACCGTACACATTTATGGAAGAGTTCTTGGGGACAAGCCACTTGAGATTGAGCCATCTGTCCACTCAAGGGCAAACATTGATTTATGCTTCTGAAAGAAATGGTAGTTATTTGCTTCCCATGTATTTTCCATTTGTTGGAAGAGATGGATTAGGAAATAGCAATGACCACAGCAGTAAAAACAATTTATATTGAGGAATTATTTGTGTGTTAGACACTGCTATAAATACTTTAGAATGCATTGTGTCATTCAAGCCGTTCAACATTAAAAAAATTTTTTTTAATGTTTATTTTTGAGAGAGAGAGCGCGTGTGTGCACGCACAAGTTGGGGAAGGGCAGAGAGAGAGGGGGAGACACAGAATTCGAAGCAGGCTCCATGTTCTGAGCTGTCAGCACAGAGCCGGATGTGGTGCTTGAACCCACAAACTGTGAGATTATGACCTGAGCTGAGCCAAAGTTGGTCGCTTAACCGGCTGAGCCACCCAGGTGCCCCAAGCCTTTCAACATTTAAAGAGGGTCCTTAACTATCCCTCTTGCAGATGAAGATACTGAGTAACTGAGACATTAAATAGCTTATTTGCCCAAGGTGTCATAGTAAGTAATGGGCTACAGGAATTGGAGTATGGCAAGGAGGGAAAAAGAGTTGGAAAACAGAAGAGGTATGAAATGAAAGCTATAAAGAGTTGATTTACTTAATTTTGTTATGCTTTCATATCTGATGGAAAGTACTACCATTAGTTGTGTATTATAGCAAATCAGCTTCTTTTTTTATTTTAATTTTTTAATGTTTTTATTTTATTTTTGAGAGGGAGACAGAGTGTGAGCAGGGAGGGGCAGAGAGAGAGACAGAATCTGAAGCAGGATCCAGCCTCTGAGCTGTCAGCACAGAGCCTGATGCAGGGCTTGAACTCACAGACTATGAGATTATGTGAGCTGAGCTGAAGTCCGACGCTTAACCAACTGAGCCACCAAGGTGCCCCATAGTAAATCAGCTTCTTAAACAAATACTGGAATTTGATAGGAAAATTGCTGGAACAATGAGTGTTGACTCATTCTTTGATTATGACCCTGAAAGCATGGATATGACATTTAATGACTATTTACCATCATGTTGTTTTCGAGGACAAATTCTAAAGCAGAATACTCTGCTTCAGAAATCTCATAGTTTATTTCATTAACACCATAACAGTTCTCCAAGCAAATAATTGATATTAATTGCAACATTATGCATATATTTCATATTATGCTTACTTAAGAAGTGATATTCAGTAAAAAAGTAAAAGCAGTGCTTGCAGACTTCTAGTATCAGTTCTGCCCCTAACTAGAGCTAGCTGCCAAAACGATTTGGCAAATCATTTAGCTTCTCTTCCATGCAGATTTAAACATTCAGATTTAATCAGACGTGGGCTACATGATCCACTGTACCAACACTGTCTCTTGTGTTTATAACTTACTTTCCACTTCAGTAGCTCTGTTTACCAGCTATTTGAGAATGTCAGAGGTGCTTTCATATATTTTATGTATAAATATTCCAATCTAATTTATATAAAGCAGACTTTGTTTCTGAGTTTGTGTTACTGGGAATAACTAGTTTCTTCATAAAAAGCCAAAACTAAAATGCTGTGTCTGGCTCTGCTACGTAGTATTTTTGGGACCAAATTACTTTACTTCCCTAGCCTCAGTTTCCAACATTTGTAAAATGGGATGATAGTAGTATCTAAATAATAAAAGTCATGTAAGGCGTTTGCTTTAGGGTTTCCTAGAGAAATAGCAGTACTTACCAAATATTTAACTGCTATCTTTATTGTTGTCATTACTTTTTTTTTTCAATGTTATTTTAAAGAATTATTTATTTTTAAGTAAACCCTACCCCCAACATGGGGCTCAAACTCATGACCCCAAGATCAGGAGTCCCATGCTCTACCAACTGAGCCAGCAGACACCCCTGTGATTACTTTTAAGTATTAAAAATCCTGACTTGTGATGGCTGCAAACTTAACTTGGAGGCATATAATTGTTAGAAACCAAAACGTGTAGACCGGTTGTGTGCAAAACACTGTGCTTGACAGCGTACAATTAATTCCCGAATAGTAGAGAATTACTATATACTTTGAAAATACCAAGTTAAGTGGCTCATGTAAATCCACCCCCACCCCGTCACCTTTCTTAGTATTTTTAGCATCTTCAGAAGGTTTTGAGATCTATTTAATGTTTTAACTGAGAAATTTATACTTTTATTCATTAAAGTTCCAGGATTTCCTAAAACTGCACTTTAGAAATTTGAATACTTAGTTAATATTGAAGGATTAATAATATTTAGGTTGCAACTTAAATGTGGCGGATAACATTCATTATATTTATAAACACCAGAAAATTTCAGGACAGATTATTGGTATATCTGGTACTAGAAATCGCTTTGTAAGTGAAAGTATTTCATAATTAGGCTCTTTGTTACTTCTCTACCCAAGAAAGTCCAAGATGGGTATGCCTTATGCTAATTCCAGTCTATAAATAGTGTCGCAGAGTGAATGTATTTACTTGGTACTGGTATTATTTTGTGATTACATTAATGGTTTTAAAAAATGTAAGAATTATGGCCTAACTTTTTTTGTGTGTGGAAATGAAGTAGTTTTATACATTGGCAGTATATAACTACACCTGGTAAAAGTGTGTAAATTTGAAAGTATATTTTTACTCTTTCAACTTAAAAGAATAAAAACTTATATAATTATTGACTGGTAAATTGATTTAGAACCTAAGATTGCTGATACATTTTTATCCATATGGTAATATTATAATACATTTGAGAATACTAGAAAAATGACTGAAATAAGGACATTAGATATACACTAACTGACATGAAGGTCAACTGACTTGAGGGACTCAGACCCAGTTTCAGAGAGAAATGTTTATTTGGGTGTTGGAACAGTAGTGAACAGACCAGAAGTCTGAAGATAGAGTGGTTTTGAATCATGTGTCTTCTGAGCTATTGGGAAAATTGCTGAATGTCTTTTCACTTAATTTTCTTATCTGTAAAATGGTAGTAAGGAAGGCTATCCTGTGAAAAGTGGTGGTATAGTAAGTCTAGTTTACAGAAAATAAAATTAAAGCTCCAGAAGCAATAAATGATTTGCTCAAGGTCACAGGTAGTTTTGTAATCCTTATTTTCTTATTCAAAATCCAGTTGGCTTTCTGTCATTACTTGTAAAATAATGTTATGCTAAGCATTGTAAAATGCTAATTCCAAATAACTAGTTTAGTTGGTAGATAGCTGAATGATAGAGATATTGTATTTAAGCGTGTGGAATGAAAGTAGTTTAATAAAAGTTTTCTTACAACATTAGGGGATCTACTGTAAACAACAGCAAATTGCAAAGTAGTATGAATATACGCTGCTAAAATGTCTTGCCATTTAAAAGCCTTTTCAGCTTATTTTTACTTTTAAATATGTCCTGATTTGGAAGAAGGGATTTCTTGAAGGGTAGAGTCTATCCCAAGGCTCTCTAAATTAAAATTCCACATAAGTGGAGTTCAGAGAAATTAGTATTGTATGTTATTTTTTGGCAGTATTGCAACATTTATATTTTATAGTGGGTATGCTGTGTGTTTAACCTAAAAATTTTAAATACTTGCTTTTTTTTCTAGCTGTGAATTCCTTTGGACAATTGATGATATTTATCATTGTGCCCAGTTTCTAAAAATAAAACATGGGTGGATTATTTTCTCGGTGGAAGGTAAGTTATTTTTCTTTATGGCCAGTTCTTAGTCTAATATAAAGTGTCACATAAACCTATTTGTAAAAGTCTCCTTTGTAGTATAGACTTGAGTAAAGCTTGATATTATCCCTAATTCTATTTAATTTTCTTCCTTTTCTTATGAATTAGAAGAATTATAATTCTTATGAATTATATTTGGACTTTAATAGTTCTGCTTGCCATGTAGGTATGTAATGCCTCTGTTTAAAATAATTGTTTCACTTTGACTTATGAATTATTTTTGTTTATTCATTCATGTGAAAATAGCTATCTTTTCTAGCTTTTTTCCCTTATATTGCCTACATTTCAATTTTATTTGAAAAGTAGTTGAAACTATTATTATTGTTGAAATGGTTGAAATTATAGTTGTATGCTATACAATACCTGATTTTACAGGCTATCTCTTTTTGCTTAAAGCTTGTCATAAATATTTGCTGAAGTTATACTAGATATACTTTTAGGAATTAGAGGCTTAAAACAAAATTTGAAATGTAGTTTGATTTTATTGGTTAAGGCTTTAGAGGAAGTATCTCCAGTTTAGTACTATAAAATATAAAATATATTAATATATGCTCTTTTCTAATATGAGAGGAGATAATGTAATCTCAGACAAACTACTTTGCTTATTTTTAATTCCTTTTTAGTATAATAATGGAGCCTAGAAATGCTTGGTATGCTAGTTTTTGGACTGTTATTGAAACTGCTTTGTTTTGGTATTCCATGGACTCCTTGCTCTTTCCTTTAAAATTCTATTACAGTTCTGCTTGAGGATCAAATTTGCCTATTTTTTCTTTGTCTTTGTTAGGTTGAATCATATGAAATTACCAATATTCAACAGTTTTGACTTACATAAAAAGCAATTTCATATGGTTCAACCTAATGTTAACAACTCTTATGGGAACTGCAATGAATTGATATTCATTATCCTCTTATATTATTGAGTACATAATTGGTAAATGGTTTCACAAGTGTTGTATGAGACATTTTGGCTGGTTTTTATTCGGGGTGTATAAAAAATATTTTTAACAAACAAGCTCTGCTATAATGAAGTATTCTTAGGTGCCTTTTTAAAATCTAATCTTCAGAAACGTAGGAATTCAGAATGAAGGTAGCCTATTGATTTTGACTTCCAGAGTCCTAAGTGAACTTTTAGCAATAGTAAATCAGACCATCTTTAATCTTGAATTTTTTAATGTAGGAGTTCTTTTGAATAATCATGTCTAAGAAAATTTTTCTTGGAGGAGAATTTCTTTTTCTCTATAAAAGTATGTTCTGGGATTAAGAATGGTAAAAAATGAACTTTCAGAGTAAAAGTACTCAGGCTAAAAAGTAAAGTAGGAAAATGCTTGTTTCTTTAATCTTACGTAGTTCTCTTTATAATTATAATTTTTATTTAAATCTAAATGTTATTTATAAATAAATAGGAGTATACATTGTTTAACAATATTTGAAAAAGCTTAATTTTGAATTAAAATGTTCTTTTATGATTTTATAAATCAAAATGTATCTAAGTTTGCAATAACAAGTTTTAATGTCTCATCTGTTTTTATAACAGACAAAACCGTCAACTGTAGAAGTTCTGGAAAATATAGATAAGGTATGTTTTTTAGCTCTGGGGTGTTTTAATTCATTTTAGGTATTACATAAATATTATTATAGTATATGCGTAGTATTTTGGAGACTGGATCTGGTTTGGGAATTAGAGATGATATAGAGTAAGCCTGAGGACTTTAATGTTACATTATTTCAAAAAAATTCAGAGTGAATCAGTGACTTAAGAAGCCTGTGTCAATAGAACCTGTTAGAATGGAATTAGATGCATAGCATGGCATAAATCAATGTTACAGATAGGATAAAGTAGATTATAAGGTGGTCTGCAACAATTTTTATCAGTACACAAACTTCAAAGCTTTTTTTACTTTATATTATCAAAAATGGTTATTCCTTAGGAATATTAAGAGTGATGAATAGATTGAAAGAATCTAGTATGGGTCACTGTTTTAATTTTTATTAATTCCTTTTTTTTTTTTTTTTAATTTCATTTATTTATTTTGAGAGAGACAGAGACAGCCCAGGTGGGCGAAGGGCAGAGAGAGAGGGAGACAGAGAATCCCAAGCAGGCTCCACACTGTCATCACGGAGCCTGACATGGAGCATTGAACTCACGAAACTGTGAGATCATGACTTGAGCCGAAACCAAGAGTCGGATGCTTAACCAGCTGGGCCACCCAGGCACCCCAGTTTTTATTCATTCTTTCTTTATATAGCCAGATTTTTTTAGACCTTATAAAAGGGAATTTTTACTTGTTTAGTTTAATAAATACTATTTATTGATGTCAATTTCATGCTTGATCTTTGCTAATTTGGTAGGTTAAAAACAGTATCTTAATTTTGCATTTAAGAGTAACTTGTCAGAATAGGCATTTCATGTTTTTAGCCTCATTTAAAATTTTCTTTTTCATATGTTCTATTTAAAAATATTAAGGTATTATATTTCATTGACTTTTAATAATTATTTCTTTATAACCTCTCTAAAATGTTAAAATTTTTTGTTAACATTTTGATTTCTTTATGAAATTTGAGATTCGCTTCAATAATATAGAATACTTCTCTCTTAACAGGAAATTCAAGCATTGGAAGAATTTAGGGAAAAAAATCAGAGATTACAAAAATTATGGGTTGGAAGATTAATTCTCTACTCTTCAATTCTCTATCTGTTTACATGTTTAATTGTATACTTGTGGTATCTTCCTGATGAATTTACAGCAAGACTTGCCATGACACTTCCATTTTTTGCTTTTCCATTGATGTAAGTAAATTGTTCTTTTAGTTGACTTTTCCTCTTTTTGACCAGATGGCTTAAATATATTAAGTCTCTCTTTAGTATGAAATAATAATGTCTCAGTTTGAGTAAATTTGTTTGTTTGTTTTTCATTTTGAAAAGTATTTCTTTAAAAAAGTAAACCAACTGTTTTAAACTTTAATTTACAGTTCTGCATATCTGAGGAATCTAACTCAGTGACATTAGTAATAATGACTCTAGGTGGGAATCTTTTGTGATTCTCTAATAGATGATCATGCTTCCCTAGGGTAATAGGGCATAGAGTGGGCATCTCAGATTGTGGGTAGTGGTAAGTGAGGGAGGGTTTGTAAAATAAAAAGAACAACTGACCCAGTAATTCTGAATATATTCCATTCATCCTATCTCTCTTCCCCTGTCTTAGTCACTGCTATAAAGCAATTGATCCTTATTATAGAAATATTTTATAATATAGGCCTTTACTGAAAGTGTGTAATGATTGACTTTTGAGACAATTGAATAAAAAATTGGTACCAATTCTTGGTATTTACGGGTACCAATTTTGTAGGTACTAGATTATAATGGTGTATGGTATACAAAAATACAAAATCTTTGACTATAGGTTTTAGACTGCATATATCAATTAGTAAGTATGATGAATGTCCTAAAGAGAAGTGTCACATGCTATGGAAACACTTAACAGAGACCCTAACCCAGTCTGGGATGGAGGTGGGGGTCAGGGAAGAGCCTTTGTATTCATTTTCTATTGTTGCCACCAATTTAGCAGCTTAGAGCAACACCCATCTATTGTATCACAGTTTGTGTAGATCCAGGTGGCTTGACTGGGTTCTCTGCTTAGAGTCTTGCAGGCCTAAATCAAAGTAGTCAATCAGCTGGACCGGGATCTTATTTGGAGTCTCTGTGGGGAGAATCTTCAAGGCTTAGTCAGGTTGTTTGCTGACTTGTGCTGTATCTCTCTGACTTCCAATTCTGCCCTCAACTCAGAGAAAGCTTTGTCTTTAAGGGTTTAACTGATTATATTAGACCCACCAGGATAATCCAGGATAATCTCCCTTGCTTAAAATCTGAGTAATACTTAATTATATTTGCAAAGTCCCTTCAGAGCAGTACCTAGATTACTGTTTGATTGTATAACTGGAGGATGGAAATCTTGGGGAGGGAGAGAGATAGTTTTAGAACTCTGCTTACCATAGCCTCCCTGAAAAGTGATCTTTGAGTTTGAGATGCAAAGAATGATTATGTGTATTAAGGGTGGTGTGACAGGGGAGTGGATAGTCTGTTAGGGAGAAGGAACAGCATATATAAAGACCCTGAGGTGGATAGACCGTGGAAGGTTTAAAGAATTGAAAGAAGGCCAAAGACTGGATTATAGGGAAAGTCTGGATAGTTAGGCAAGGGATATTTCTTAAGGGCTTCATAGTCCATGATAATGACTTTAGGACTTAATCTAGGAGTGATAGGAAGTCATTGAAGATTTAGAAGGGGTATGGATAAGGGAAGATCTTTATAGGAAGAGAGAACAGAAAATACAAAGGCTGTGTAATGGAAGAGAGCATGACTTATTTGAGGGTCTGTGATGGAGAGAGTGATAGGAAGTATGCTTGCAGAAAATCAGATAGGTTCTGGATCATGGGAGGGTCCTGGTGCTAGGAGTTTGAATTTCATTTTGGGTGAAATGGGAAGCTTGTAAAGGTTTTAGTGGAAGAATGGCATGATGAGATTTAAGTTAAGAGGCTCATGTGTGCTGCCTGTGGAGATTGAGTAGAGGAGGACAAGGATAGAAACAGATCAGCTAGGGTGCTGTTATAGGAGTTTAATCTAAAAATCCATCTGGATTGGGACATCCCAGTGGCAGTGGAGATGAGTAGATGACTTAGCAGTGTTTCAGAAGTAAAACTGAGACAACTTGATGGGAGGAAATGGAAGGTAATGGAAAAGGAGGAGTCGGTGATATTTAGGTTTTTTGGTGGGTGTAGGATCTCTTTCTTTGGGACTGCTGTAGTAAAAAAAAATTTGTTTAGTCTGTAGTGCATAATTTCAAATTGGAACTCCGGGAGATCATAAAATTTTAGCTTTTATATGTAGATAAAAGAATAAAAAATTGAGTGCATGCATATTATGAAATAACATCTCTGCCATTTTCTTTATTTTCTTTCTCTTTTGAAATCTTTTGGAATGCTTCTTATCCCAGGTATAGTAGTGGATTTTATAATGCTGAGCCCCCTTCCCTTGTTCCTTTCTAGTTTTTCACTAAAAGAGGGGAGAAAAGAAATTTAGAAAGGGAATAGATGTGATGTTTACTTGATTGAAACATCTTTAAAAAACTTAAAAAAACTCACTTGAGGGTCACCTGGGTGGCTTAGTCTGTTGAGTGTCTGACTCTTGATGTCTCATGGTTGGTGAGTTCTTGCCCTGAATGGGGCTCTGTACTGATATTGTGGAGCCTGATTGGGATTCTCTTTCCCTCCCTCCCTCCCTCTTTCTCTCTCTTTCTCTCCCTCTCTCTCTCTCTCTCTCTCTCTCTCTCTCTGTCTCTCCCTCTCCCTCCCTCCCTCCCTCTCTCTCTCCCTCCCCCGCCCCTTGCATATGTGCACGGGCTCTCTCTCTCTCTCAAAAATATATAAATAAACTTAACCCCCCCAAACCCACTTCACTTGACATCCATTATTATATAAAAATAGATTTTTTTTTTTTAATTATGAAAGATTTGTATCTAGTTGCAAAAGAATGACAGGGAACTTTACTGTGCTAATTCTAATGGCTGTTCACAAATTGTGATCTACTGGATCTGCTACTATGCTGCAGAAGACTTTTTTTTTTTTTGGCAAATAAATCATATACTAATTGTTCATAAAAGTAGAAAAACTTAATTTCTTTAAAAATGTTTATTTCTTCAGTTTGATCTTTCTACTCTTTTGAGTATGAGGCTTTATTGTCCTTACTGTGTCCTTCTGCCTGTTCTGCATCACCTGCATCTAGTATTTCTTGGTTTGTTAAGCTTCAGAGCCATTTCTCACTTTGTCTCATTCACATTTGTGACCTGGTTCTCAACTGCTGCAGCTTCTGTTTCACTGAGCTCTTCACTTTTGGAAGCATAGACCAGTTATCAAACAAAGAATAGAATTGTCCTTCTGATTGATGGCAATCAAAAAAGCATGAAATAAAATACAACAACGTGAAAGTGGATGCTGTGGTATAAAGAAAGAAGACTTACCACAGGACATTTTCTTTCATGTGAGCTATTGCCTGAGCTTATTCCTGGACCGTTTTCCTTTGCAAACAAAAGTTTTGAGGTCTGGACCAGGGTTTACTTAAAGAAATGGAGGCAGAATTAGTAATAAAATGTATTGTTTTACTTATCACAGTCTACGCTGATTATAAAGCTTAGCAATCTACCTGATACTACAGAAAGTGACTCACTTCTGCGTTCCAAATTTCCCAAATGCTTTTACTGGACAGAGCAGTCATGGATTCAGGAATGAGCATATATTGCATAATCATAACTACCTTAAAGTTATCTTTTATGATAGAATGTCAATACTCTGTATAAGATGCTTTGATGTTTTATTATATCTTCTTTTCAGGATGTAATAAGGAGGAGCTTGGGATGATTCCCAACCTATTATTTTTCTACCTTTCAGATTCAATACTATATTTATATCCCTAATCTTTTCAACTATTACTGAAACAAATTATAATCTAAATGCTGAATTTGTTTCATTGGAATCATTATGGCTATCGTCCAATATGAGGGAAGGTTTAAATTGCAGTTTAAATTTTATATTTCTTGCTTATGCTGGCAGATATGCATTACCTTGGGAATTGGTTCATTTTCTAAGAGTGAACGGCCATTAAACTTTGTCTCTATCCTTAACTAACTCTACAGGCAGTCTTAGTCTTTTACTCCTAGATACCTTATTCTTCCAGATTATAACTTTCTAGAAATCTCATTCTCTATAAGATCATTTCAGAGGCTTATTAGCACAAAACTTGACCTTCCCAGAGGATTTAGCCATATTTTCTTCCTCTCTCCCCCCTCCCTCCCTCTTTCTTTTCTTTTCCTTTCTTCTTTCTTTCTTTCTTTCTTTCTTTCTTTCTTTCTTTCTTTCTTTGTTTCTTGGAGAGTATGCACCTGCATGAGTTGGGAAGTGGGGAGGAGGGTGGGGGAGAGAGAATTTCAAGCAGGCTCTTCTGCTCAACATGGAGCCCAACGTAGAGCTTGATCCCACAACCCTGGGATCATGACCTGAGCTGAAATCAAGAGTTGGACACTCAAGGAAAAAAAAAAAAAAAAGTTGGATGCTCAATTGACTGAGCCACCCAGGAGCCCCAGCTATATTTTCCTTCTGTTTTTGTTTGTTTGTTTGTTTGTTTTTAATTCCTCTTAAGATGGAGCTATGGGGGGAAAAAGTTAAGCAAAGGACCTGAAGAAGGTGGTCTTGTCCCTATTTTTTGTTTTTTTTTTCCTACTTAAATCTAAAGTCATTTGAGGATAGGACTTTGATCTTATACAGTTTTTAACACCTTCTTCTCACTCCCCCTCCTCTCTCACCCCCTCCTCCCAACCCTGATAAAAGATACTTCCTCAATCCAGCAGGAGGGTTGGCAAGCATAATTTGTAGCCTTAAAAAAAATTTTTTTTTAACGTTTATTCATTTTTTTTTAATTTTATTTTTATTTTTTAATATATGAAATTTACTGTCAAATTGGTTTCCATACAACACCCAGTGCTCATCCCAAAAGGTGCCCTCCTCAATACCCATCACCCACCCTGCCCTCCCTCCCACCCCCCATCAACCCTCAGTTTGTTCTCAGTTTTTAACAGTCTCTTATGCTTTGGCTCTCTCCCACTCTAACCTCTTTTTTTTTTTTTTTTTTCCTTCCCCTCCCCCATGGGTTTCTGTTACGTTTCTCAGGATCCACATAAGAGTGAAACCATATGGTATCTGTCTTTCTCTGTATGGCTTATTTCACTTAGCATCACACTCTCCAGTTCCATCCACGTTGCTACAAAAGGCCATATTTCATTTTTTCTCATTGCCACGTAGTATTCCATTGTGTATATAAACCACAATTTCTTTATCCATTCATCAGTTGATGGACATTTAGGCTCTTTCCACAGTTTGGCTATTGTTGAGAGTGCTGCTGTAAACATTGGGGTACAAGTGCCCCTATGCATCAGTACTCCTGTATCCCTTGGGTAAATTCCTAGCAGTGCTATTGCTGGGTCATAGGGTAGGTCTATTTTTAATTTTCTGAGGAACCTCCACACTGTTTTCCAGAGTGGCTGCACCAGTTTGCATTCCCACCAACAGTGCAAGAGGGTTCCCGTTTCTCCACATCCTCTCCAGCATCTATGGTCTCCTGATTTGTTCATTTTGGCCACTCTGACTGGCGTGAGGTGGTATCTGAGTGTGGTTTTGATTTGTATTTCCCTGATAAGGAGCGACGTTGAGCATCTTTTCATGTGCCTGTTGGCCATCCGGATGTCTTCTTTAGAGAAGTGTCTATTCATGTTTTCTGCCCATTTCTTCACTGGGTTATTTGTTTTTCGGGTGTGGAGTTTGATGAGCTCTTTATAGATTTTGGATACTAGCCCTTTGTCCGATATGTCATTTGCAAATATCTTTTCCCATTCCGTTGGTTGCCTTTTAGTTTTGTTGGTTGTTTCCTTTGCTGTGCAGAAGCTTTTGAGAGAGAGAGAGAGAGAGAGAGAGAGAGAGAGAGAGAGAGAGACAGTGTGAGTGGGGGAGGGGCAGAGAGAGAGAGAAGGAGACACAGAATCCAAAGCAGGCTCTAGGCTCTGAGCTGTCAGCACAGAGCCAGATGTGGGGCTCCAACTCATGAACCCTGAGATCATGACCTGAGCTGAAGTCGTCCCAACTGAGCCACCCTGGTGCTCCGTAATTTGTAGCCTTTTGAGGAAAGTTTAACATTTCTTTCATGGTGATCTTATGAGAATACAAAGTATCTCTATACTTTGGCATCAGCTATAGTTGGCTCTTAAAGAAGGTTTCTGTGAACATCTGTTGATATTTACTCAAGGATAATCTTTACTAGGAGGTGTTGGTAGGTAAGAAATCATTTTGCAAGCATCCCTTTTGCAATTGACAGATATTTGAATATTGATAGTTATTCACTTGGTAGATTTTTGCATTTAAAGAATTATGTACAGAGACATAATTAAGAGATCTTACTCTTTAATGGGAGGATTTAGTATTATGAGATCAGTTCTCCCTAAATTAATCTAAAAATGTGTGATCACATTAAAAATACCAACAGTACTTTATTTTTTTATTTTTATTTTTTTCAATATATGAAATTTATCATCAAATTGGTTTCCATACAACACCCAGTGCTCATCCCAAAAGGTGCTCTCCTCAATCCCCATCACCCACCCTCCCCTCCCTCCCACCCCCCATCAACCCTCAGTTTGTTCTCAGTTTTTAAGTCTCTTATGCTTTGGCTCTCTCCCACTCTAACCTCTTTTTTTTTTTTTTTTCCTTCCCCTCCCCCATGGGTTTCTGTTACGTTTCTCAGGATCCACATAAGAGTGAAACCATATGATATCTGTCTTTCTCTGTATGGCTTATTTCACTTAGCATCACACTCTCCAGTTCCATCCACGTTGCTACAAAGGGCCATATTTCGTTCTTTCTCATTGCCATGTAGTACTCCATTGTGTATATAAACCACAATTTCTTTATCCATTCATCAGTTGATGGACATTTAGGCTCTTTCCACAGTTTGGCTATTGTTGAGAGTGCTGCTGTAAACATTGGGGTACAAGTGCCCCTATGCATCAGTACTCCTGTATCCCTTGGGTAAATTCCTAGCAGTGCTATTGCTGGGTCATAGGGTAGGTCTATTTTTAATTTTCTGAGGAACCTCCACACTGTTTTCCAGAGTGGCTGCACCAGTTTGCATTCCCACCAACAGTGCAAGAGGGTTCCCGTTTCTCCACATCCTCTCCAGCATCTATGGTCTCCTGATTTGTTCATTTTGGCCACTCTGACTGGCGTGAGGTGGTATCTGAGTGTGGTTTTGATTTGTATTTCCCTGATAAGGAGCGACGTTGAGCATCTTTTCATGTGCCTGTTGGCCATCCGGATGTCTTCTTTAGAGAAGTGTCTATTCATGTTTTCTGCCCATTTCTTCACTGGGTTATTTGTTTTTCGGGTGTGGAGTTTGATGAGCTCTTTATAGATTTTGGATACTAGCCCTTTGTCCGATATGTCATTTGCAAATATCTTTTCCCATTCCGTTGGTTGCCTTTTAGTTTTGTTGGTTGTTTCCTTTGCTGTGCAGAAGCTTTTGAGAGAGAGAGAGAGAGAGAGAGAGAGAGAGAGACAGACAGTGTGAGTGGGGGAGGGGCAGAGAGAGAGAGAAGGAGACACAGAATCCAAAGCAGGCTCTAGGCTCTGAGCTGTCAGCACAGAGCCAGATGTGGGGCTCCAACTCATGAACCCTGAGATCATGACCTGAGCTGAAGTCGTCCCAACTGAGCCACCCTGGTGCTCCGTAATTTGTAGCCTTTTGAGGAAAGTTTAACATTTCTTTCATGGTGATCTTATGAGAATACAAAGTATCTCTATACTTTGGCATCAGCTATAGTTGGCTCTTAAAGAAGGTTTCTGTGAACATCTGTTGATAATTACTCAAGGATAATCTTTACTAGGAGGTGTTGGTAGGTAAGAAATCATTTTGCAAGCATCCCTTTTGCAATTGACAGATATTTGAATATTGATAGTTATTCACTTGGTAGATTTTTGCATTTAAAGAATTATGTACAGAGACATAATTAAGAGATCTTACTCTTTAATGGGAGGATTTAGTATTATGAGATCAGTTCTCCCTAAATTAATCTAAAAATGTGTGATCACATTAAAAATACCAACAGTACTTTATTTTTTTATTTTTATTTTTTTCAATATATGAAATTTATCATCAAATTGGTTTCCATACAACACCCAGTGCTCATCCCAAAAGGTGCTCTCCTCAATCCCCATCACCCACCCTCCCCTCCCTCCCACCCCCCATCAACCCTCAGTTTGTTCTCAGTTTTTAAGTCTCTTATGCTTTGGCTCTCTCCCACTCTAACCTCTTTTTTTTTTTTTTTTTTCCTTCCCCTCCCCCATGGGTTTCTGTTACGTTTCTCAGGATCCACATAAGAGTGAAACCATATGATATCTGTCTTTCTCTGTATGGCTTATTTCACTTAGCATCACACTCTCCAGTTCCATCCACGTTGCTACAAAGGGCCATATTTCGTTCTTTCTCATTGCCATGTAGTACTCCATTGTGTATATAAACCACAATTTCTTTATCCATTCATCAGTTGATGGACATTTAGGCTCTTTCCACAGTTTGGCTATTGTTGAGAGTGCTGCTGTAAACATTGGGGTACAAGTGCCCCTATGCATCAGTACTCCTGTATCCCTTGGGTAAATTCCTAGCAGTGCTATTGCTGGGTCATAGGGTAGGTCTATTTTTAATTTTCTGAGGAACCTCCACACTGTTTTCCAGAGTGGCTGCACCAGTTTGCATTCCCACCAACAGTGCAAGAGGGTTCCCGTTTCTCCACATCCTCTCCAGCATCTATAGTCTCCTGATTTGTTCATTTTGGCCACTCTGACTGGCGTGAGGTGATATCTGAGTGTGGTTTTGATTTGTATTTCCCTGATAAGGAGCGACGTTGAGCATCTTTTCATGTGCCTGTTGGCCATCCGGATGTCTTCTTTAGAGAAGTGTCTATTCATGTTTTCTGCCCATTTCTTCACTGGGTTATTTGTTTTTCGGGTGTGGAGTTTGGTGAGCTCTTTATATATTTTGGATACTAGCCCTTTGTCCAATATGTCATTTGCAAATATCTTTTCCCATTCCGTTGGTTGCCTTTTAGTTTTGACCAACAGTACTTTAAAGGTCTTGGCACACTCATTCCATACTTTTGAATGGAAAAATAAACACATAGAATAGTCCTGATAATTCTAAAAAAGGAGAGGAATGAGAAGCAGAGGTCTACCAGGCATCAGATGTATTATAAAACTTCATTGATTAAAAGTTTGCTATAGTGTATAAATAAATAGTATATACATTAATTAAAAGTTTTTACTTATTTTTAAAGTTTTTTTTATTATTTATTTATTTTTATTTTAGAGAGAGAGCACTAGCAGGGGAGAGGGGCAGAGTGAGAGAGAGAGAGAAAGTGTGCAAGCAGGTCCCATGCATCCTTTACCCAGACTTCCCCAGTGGTAACATCTTGTATGAGTACAGTAAAATATCACAACCAGGAAACTGACATTGATTCAATTCACAGAGCCTATCAGATTTTGCCAGTTTTACATGCACTCTTTTGTGTGTGTTTTACATTTCTATGTAGTTTTATCATGTGTAGCTTCATGTCCCTGCCCCACAATTCAGATCCAGAACGGTTCTAAAACCACAAAGCTGGGAGCACTTGGTTGGCTCAGTTGGTGGAGCATGTGGCTGTTGATCTCAGGGTTGTGAGTTCGAGCCCCATGTTGGGTGTAGAGATTACTTAAATAAATAAATTGAAAAAAAAAACAAGACCATGAGGCTCCTTTTTGCTACCCCTTTGTAGTCATACCAACTCTCCTCTACTTGCCTCCTTCTTAATCCTTGCCACCCACTAATCTGTTTTATATCTCTATAATTTTGTTATTTCAAGAATTATAAAATGAGATCATGTAGCATATAACCTTTGAAACTGGCCTTTTTCTTTTTTATCTAGCACATTCTTGAGATCCATTCAAGATGTTAAGTGTATCAATGGTTTCTTTTTTATTGTTGAGTTGTATTCCATGGTAATGACATACCACGGTTGTTTATCCATACACTTGTTGAGGGACATTTGGGTAGCTTCCAGTTTTTGGCTATTACAAATAAAGCTTCTATGAACATTTGTATATAGGCATTAGAACATAAGTTTTCATTTCTTTGGGGTATATGTCCAAGAGTGTAATTTCTGAGGCATATGGTAAATACATGTTTAGTTTTATAAGAAACTGATAAATGTTTTTTCAGAGGAGATGTACCATTGTACATTTCCACTGGTTGCATATAAATGATCTAGTTTCGGGTGATAGGCATTGAGGAGGGAACTTGTTGGGGTGAGCACTAGGTGTTGTATGTAAGCCAATTGGACAATAAATTATATTAAAAAATGATCTAGTTTCTCTGCATCTTTGCCAGCATTTCATATTTCACTATTTTCTATTCTGATCATTCTGATGGGTACGTAGTGATATTTCATTGTGGTTTTAATTCACATTTCACCAATGGCTAATGATGTCAAACTTCTTTTCATGTGTTTACTTGCCATTTATATCTCCTTTTCTGTGAAATATCTGTTCATGTCTTCTATTTTTCTGATTGGATTATTAGTCTTTTTGCTGTTGAGTTCTGAGAATTCTTTAATTTTTTTTTAATGTTTATTCATTTTTGAGGAACAGAGAGAGAGAGAGAGAGAGAGCGCGTGAGCAAGCATGTGCATGGGGGAGGGGCATAGAAAAAAAAGGAGACACAGGAGCCAAAGCAGGCCCCAGGCTCTGAGCTGTCAGCACAGAGCTGGATGTGGGGCTCGAACCGGGCTCATGAACCGCAAGATCTTGACCTGAGGTGAAGTCCGACGCCTAACTGACTGAGCCACCCAGGCATCCCGAGAATTCTTTATATATTGTAGATATAAGTTATTTGTTGGGCATATGGTTTGCAAATATTTTTTCCCAGTCTGTAGTTTGTCTTTTTGTTCTCTTAATAGGGTTTTTGCAGAGTAAAATTTATTAATTTTTCTTTTTATGGGTTGTGGTTTGTTATCAAGAACCCTTCCCTGGCTATAGATTCTGAAGATTTTCTTATTTATTTTTTTTCTGTTTTTTTTCTGCTAACATTTCACATTTAAGTTCATAAGTCATTTTGGGTTAATTTTTATATGAGGTGTGAGGTTCATGTTGAGATTCTTTTCTTCTTTCTTTCATTTTGCACATGGGTGTTCAGTTGCTCTAGCCCCTTTTTGTTGGAAAGGAATTGCATCATATTTAACACTATGAAATGATCTTTTTCTGGTTTAAGCCTTTTTTGGGAGGGGTCTTGAATTCAACCTTGTGGGGTATTAAGATACAACTCTTGTATTGTTGGTATTTGCCTAGTATACTTTTGCTCTTTGTTTTATTATCTTCAGCTTTCAAAAACTCTTAATTTTAGATTTTAGTTTATGTTATGGAGTTGGGTTTTGTTTTTATGCTCCAGTCTGAAAGTCTTTTGCTCGGTGAGTTTAGCTCATTTACATTTATTAAGAGGAAAGATGTTGGCCTAGGTTTTGAAACATAACTTTGTATTTTGCTTTTGTGTTTTTTTTAACTTAAAAATAAATTTCTAACTATGTGGTATGTTTACTTTTGCCCAGTTATTTGTAGAAGGTTGTATGAGTATGGGGGCATGTCTTCCTACATTCCAGGCTATCTAGAATTTTCCTTACGATCCGGGATTTAATGTGCTAATTTGCTCAGCTTTTATTTTTCCCAGCCAATAGGGTTAGGCAACTGTATATTTTTTCCTAATAACAAAACTTCTTTTCTCCCCTGCTGCCATAGAAACAAAGTTCTTTGTAAACAGGGCACTTCTAATTTTTTTTTTTTTAACATTTATTCATTTTTGAGAGACACAGTGTGAACAGTGGAGGGACAGAGAGAGAGGAAGACACAGAATCTGAAGCAGGCTCCAGGCTCTGAGCTGTCAGCACAGAGCCCAACACAGGGCTCGAACTGACAGACTGCGAGGTCATGACCTGAGCCAAAATCAAGAATCAGAGGCTTAACTGACTGCCTCTGTAAACAGGGCATTTCTGAATGATTTCTCTTTAAGCTCTCTTGCCTTCTCTGTTTCACTGCTGGAGCCAGATGGAGGAGTTTCTGCCTATGTAGCATGTGTTTCTTACTCCTTTCTTTCTTTCTTTTTTGGAGAGAGTGTGTAAGTGGGGAGGGGCAGAGAGAGAGGGGGAGAGAGAATCCCAACTGAGCCACCCAGGCGCTTCTATCTTATTCTTGTTATAAACATGGGGTTTAGGCTTTTCCACTTTGAGAAGTTTGTCTTGCTCCCTCTTTGTGAGATAAGCAGTTTTCCTTCCCAGCTTGCACTCTTAATCTTCATGATCTCCATGGCTTTTGGGAGTTGGATTTAGCTATATCTTAATTTTACCAGAACAAGAATTTGTGTGTTTTCTTTAAAATTTTTTAAATGTTTATTTATTTTTGAAGGAAAGAGAGACAGTGAGCAGGGGAGAGGCAGAGAGAGAGGGAGACTCAGAATCCAAAAGGGGTTCCAGGCTCTGAGCTGTCAGCACAGAGCCGGACATGGGGCTCGAACCCACAAACCACGAGATCATGACCTGAGATAAAGTCGGACACTTAACCGACTGAGCCACCCAGGCGCCCCAAGAATTTGTGTTTTATTCTCCTTGTTGTTTGGAGTATTTCTAAGGAGAGAAGAGGGAAAGGGAAATTATGCCACTATTCTCTAAGTAGGAGTCAGTAGTAATAAATCTTTAGTATCATCACAAAATATGTTGCTTTGTTTTCATAAGTTGTATCTAATTATTAGGAGAGCAAAAACCTTTATTTTATAGATTTTTGAAGTACCTTATTGTTTTTCCTAAATTTCATTTTAAAAATACAAAAGAATTTCATTTAATTTAGCCTTAAAGATAAACTATGTGTTCTACCTTTTTAAGTCTTGAAGGAAATGTATTGTTTGATAGTTCATTTTCTCCAGCAATAGTTCTGATAAAAACCAAAAGGAGAATCTATTGTCCACAAAGGGGGATTACTGAGTTTTATTTTGAAGTAAAGAAATACATTTCAATTCTTACAGTTTTTACACTTTGAAAATTATGTACGCTTTTTCAAAATACCCATTTAAGAAAATTTACTGATTTCTTACAGAATTCTGTCACTATCTCTGCAATTCCTTGTCCTGTGTTCTGTTTTCCTATCCTTTTTTTTTTTTCCTATATCATCTCTCTGCTGGCACTGTTTCAGTGGGTTTGTAATGGAGAAATAGTATGAGAGTTTTCTGTTGTAGGATCCTTGAAGATTGTGAAAAGTACGTTTAACTTCTCCTCTTCCTTTCCTTCCCTTCCCTTCCCTTCCCTTCCCTTCCCTTCCCTTCCCTTCCCTTCCCTTCCCTTCCCCTTTCCCTTCTCCTCTCCCTTCATTTTTATGATATAGACAACTACCCAAGTACGAAAAAGAAAGACACCGAGCATTGTCAATAATGTCTTTTTTCGTATTTACGTAGTTGTCTGTATCATAAAAATGAACCAGCACAATATAAAAAGCATGTATTGGTTATCTATTGTAGTGATAAATTTTCTTAGAACTTAGTAGCCTAAAACTACAAATGTTTATTATCTCTCACAGTTCCTGAGGGGTAGGGATGTGGGAGCAGATTACTTGGGTGGTTCTAGCTCGGGGTCTTTATTCATGTATAAATTGCAGTTAAGCTGTTGGCTGGAGCTGCAGTTACCTCAAGGCTTAACTAAGGCTGGAAAATTTACTTCTGAGCTCAACGCACGTAGTTGTTGGCAGGCCTCCTCTCTTTGCTGGCTATTTGCCACAGACCTCTATTTTTTGCCACACGGGCCTTTCCGTAGAGTTCCCTGAATTTCCTCATATCATACCAGCTGGCTTCTCTTAGAGCAAGTAATCCAAGAGAGAGAAAGATGGGGAGTGGAAGAGGAGGCCTACCGTGGAAGCTGCAGTCCTTTATAACGTAATCTTGAAGTGACATACTGTCACTTCCACCATATTCTATTAGTTACACAGAACAACACCGGTAAGAAAGGACTACATAAAGGTGTGGCTACGAGGAGACAGGGTTCACTGGTGACTTACCTTGCAGGCGAACTCCCAGGAATAGCAATGATCTATTTCAGAGTGAAGAGGTCACGTAAATCCAGATACAATGTATTTTTTTTTTTATGAAATTGTGAATAATGTTTATATGCTTATTCTGCCATGTTCTATGGAGAAAGAGGTATTTTGCTATATTTACATTGAATTTAAGAGATGATCTTAGCAAGTTTGTGATTAGTATCATTCTTTGATTCCCTTTTGATATCATCTGAGGTCTTATTCTAATGTAAGTCCTAAAGAATTCTCCTCATAAAATCTTTCAAAGGAGGTGTCTAGCCAGGTTTACTTATCAAATATTTATTTGAAGGTAAGTTTTCTTTTTCTTTCAGATAGCTTATTTTGTTTAGTAGAGAAGATCCTTCCAATGTGAAATAATAGAGGAGGAGTAACAACTTACATTTGTACAGTGTGCTGGAGTTGTAAAACGTGCTTTTCCCTCAGTACCTGGGAGTGGACAAATTTTGGGGGTTGATGCTTACTTAAGAAGAAGAAATCTATAATTTGTTTTCTTTTGGGGACTTCATAAACCTCTTTGAGAATGATGAACACAATGGTCTCTCCAGAGGGATGCACTTATGCACACAAAGGTAATTTCACAATTTTGGGGCATCCTCAGAAGGTGCATGGATTTTAGATTGAGAACTCCTTCTTTGAAAGCAGAGGTAGACCTTTGATGGTCTCTGAAAGAAAGGAGTAGTTTCTGATTTTCAAAATAGAAAGGGAAGCAATATACTGAACTCTAATTGGAAATGTGTATTTCTTTTCATTTTATAAGGCTTTTAATTTACTTATCCTAATGATGGTTTTTCTTTCTGAATTTTGCTTCCTCCGTAGCATCTGGAGCATAAGAACAGTACTTATTTTCTTCTTTTCCAAGAGAACAGAAAGAAATAGTAAGTTTAATTTCTATATTTTTATAAATACATTACAAAAAAACTCTATCTTCTAGTGCATTGGTTTCTAATTGAATGGCAGGTTGTGAAATGTATATTGAAATGACAATGTGGTAAATATTGAAGAGTTGTTTACTATCAAGCATTTTGTATGATCAACGTTGTTCTGTTTTTTTTCATTTGTGTTATTTTTGTCTTCATTTAGAATATTTTTTACACAAATAATTTCTTTCTTTAAATAAAGAGAAATTATTACTTGTTAATTTTTATACAAAACTTTTGTTGCATCATTCTCTTTAAAAATTTTTTTTTTTTATTATTATGTTTACGTATTTTGGGAGAGAGAGAGAGACAGAGTGTGAGTGGGGGAGGGACAGAGAGAGAGGGAGACACAGAATCCAAAGCAAGGCTCCAGGCTCTGAGCTGTCAGCACAGAGCCCGACGCGGGGCTCCAACCTATGAGTGTGAGATCATGACCAGATTCGAAGTTGGACACTCAACCGACTGAGCCACCCAGGCGCCCCTGCACCATTCTCTTTAACCTCACAGCTCCTAGGCTTTTGTTTTTATGGAAACATGGAGCTTATGGTAATATCTCCTTCTGTAATCTGTCTGTGTACAGATTTTAAAGATTTTCTGGTCTTAAAAATATGAGTTATAAACAAAGATAGGCAAATTTTGTTATAAATGAACTTTATATGTGACTTCTTTTTTCTTGTTTTAACTTTTAATTTTGGGAAATTTCATATGCATAATTACCTATACAAAAGTAGGGTGAATAATAAGTTCTCATATACCTGTCACACAACGTTAACAATCACCAATTGATGGTCAGTCTTGTGTCATTTTTACCTCCACCCACTTTTCTACCTACTGTATTATTTTGAAGTAGATCCCAGTTATATCTATCCATAATAGGCTTTAAAAATACATTATGTAATATATTATCATTCAGGAACATAATATTATATCTAAAAAATTTTTAATATCATAAAATATTAAATATGTTTTGTTTGACTCAAGATCCAAAGAAGATTCATACAGATATATGGCCCTCCTCACTTATGACTTCTCTTCAGCCCAGTTTAGGTTCTCTAGTCTAGTCTAGTGACCCTTCCTTGCAGATACCCTTGACTCCTTTGTCCCTCTTTCCCATCCTACTTGTCTGGCAAAAACTGCACCTTGTTTAAATACAATAATATGCTTAATCTATGACTGGCAAAAACTTCTATATGCTTAATCTATCCCTGCATCAGAAAAGCTAAATTTATTTAAATATGTATTCAGTACTGCTACACAGTCCTATTTTATAGTTCCCTAGAAAATTCACTTTTTTCTCTTTGAGAGCATTTTTTGAGATTGTATTTCTCTTCAAATCACTAATACCTGCCTCTCTGCAAAAAAACAAAAATCAAATCAAAATAAAGCCAACCAATAACCAACCACATAAAAATTCAAAATCTACAAACAAACAAAATCCCACAAAATCCACCTGGTCACTCTCAGGTGATAGTCTCACTTTATGGAGAAAATAGATGTAAACAGAGGAGAGCTGCCTCTACTACCAAATGTATCAAGTTGGCTTCATCTGTTTCTCCTTCAGTTATGTTGTCATCCTTCAGTGGTAGTCTGGAAGACTGAGTGTGATCCCATTTATGGTTAAGCCCTCGTTTATGTTTTAGGTTCTAGATACTCTGGCCATCTCGAGAACTTTGCGCTTGCCGTTGTCTCTTCTTGCAGTTATCCTCATCTGCATTGTCTGTTGCTATTGGATTGTCTCTATTGGTGTATCATCCTGCCTCCATACGGTCAGCTGGAAGGGAAAACCCTATCCTGACCCCATACTCCCTTTAATCTACTATGCATTGCTCTCTCTCCTTCAAAGTCTTAATCATCTCTACCTCCACAATTATCTTGAATCTGACCACTTCTAACCTGCTTTACCACTACTACTGTCCTAATTCACGTCATTATTATCTCCTACTTGTACTGTTGCAATGCCTTCCTCACTAGTCTATTTTTGAGGTATAGATCAGTTCTCTTGTCTTAAAATTCTCTGATGGCTGCCAGAGTAAATCTGAATTCTTTACCCCTACTTTCTGGCTTATGCCCATTTCTCTAACTTCATCTCTCTCCACTCTTTTTTTTTTTTTTCACTTTTGCTCCAGCCATCTTTTTGTCTTACAGACAAGTTTTAGTTCTCTGAACATCAGTTTCCTAATTTGTAAAATGGAAGCATGTATTAACATCATCATTAACATGAAATATTTGTTTTGGCAAGCTATTGTGAGTATTAAGAGAAACTATATGCCAAAGCATATGAAATTGCAAAGTGTTATATACATGTGGACTGATGACACTGGTTATTCTTTTCCATTCCTTATTCTTTTTTATTTTTCTTGCCTTTTGAATTATTTTTGTCTGATTTAAGTGGGAACAGCAGATATCTTTGTCTAATTTCTGATTTTCAGTGGAAGAGCTTTTAATTTTTACCGTTATAGATGATATTTGCTGTGGTTTTAAAAAATATTGATACTTTTTATCATAGTAAGGAAATTAAGGTTATGGTGTTGTTTCCAGTGATATTTAGTAATGTAGTAGATGCCAGGAGGACAAGAAAAAGTCTAAAACAAATATGTTCTCTGACTTCATGGAACTAACAAACTAGTGAAAAATATAAGAAAATTTATTTTAAAAGAGTGGTTGGAAACTCTTCTCTAAGGAAATTAAATATATGAATATTTTATCTTACAAATAGGCACACCAGGACATGGTTATTATATAAAGGGGTTGGTTTAAAAATTTATTTCATGGATCCTTTTATTTAAAAAGAGTTACTGTGGGCACCTGGATGGCTCAGTCAGTTGAGCAGCCAACTTTGGCTCAGGTCATGATCTCACAGTTCGTGAGTTTGAGCCCCACGTTGGGCTCTGTGCTGACAGCTCAGAGCCTGGAGCCTGCTTTGGATTCTGTGTCTCCCTCTCTCTGCCCCTCCCCCACTCATGCTCTGTCTCTCAAAAATAAATAAAGATTAAAAAAATAAATAAAAAGAATTACTGTACATTTGAATAGGTATTACATGTACATTTAAAATAGACTTCATAAAAGATTGTCTTGCAATCCTGCACATATTTTTTTTTAGCATAAAGTCAGTTATAATATTTATTTTTTTAAGCCTGAAGCTATTGATTGTGTCTTTGCCTTTTACTCTCTTTACTTTTATTTCCTTTGTTATATACCTACTATAGAATAAGTGTTGGCAAACCATAGCCTGTGGGTCAAGTCCTGCTTACCACCTGTACAGGTCATGATCTAAGAATGATTTTAGCAGTTTTAAATCATTGAAAAATTCAAAAGAATAATATGTACTGATATTACATTTATATGAAATCCAAATTTGTTTTTATTAAAGCAAAACGCTGTCCATTCATTTCCATGTTGTCTGTAGCTGCTTTAATTCAGAGTTAAGTAGTTGTGACAGAGTGTATGTGGTACTCAGTACTTCAGACTGTTACAGGATGTACAACAAATCACACTGACACAGTTATAGCTCGACATTTCAAGTGCCATATGTATTGTGACAGTTTTCTTTTTATTAAATTATCAATGCATACTCATCATATAAAAACAGTAAGAGAAGATTGGACTTTGAATGTTGCATTTTTAGGGCATAGTGGACTGTGGATTATTTTGTTATCAAACTGCAAAGCATTGTGTTTGCTACTCAATGACATTATAACTGTGCTAAAAGAATACAAATATACATTGACATTACCATACTGATTACTCATTATGATATTCCCAATTCAGAGAAAAGCAATGGTCAGAAAAATTGGAACATTTAAAATGGAATATATCATCAGAGCTGAATTTCTTCATAAAAATAAAAAGTGAAAATGAAGCTTCAACCAAATAAGTTTCTGAGTGGCTTATTAGTGAAGCAGAGAAAGCCATTTACCAATGGTGAATTAATGAAATTGTGTTTGATTGCAGCAGCTGAAGACATGTGTTCAGAGAAAGTATTCTTTTTTAATTAGTAAGTAGCCTTTTGACAAGAACAATCGCTTGAAGAATTGAGAATATCGGAAGCAAGATAGTTAATTTAAAAACATGGCAAATGATTTCAAGTGATCTTCCAGTTGGCTCTGATACTTCTCAGTTGTAGTTTATTTGAGGAGTCAGTACTGAGGTTGAAGTAACTGAATTAACTTCTGTGACAAGTCTGTGTGAAACAACTTCAGGACAGAATATTTTTAAAGTTAAAAAACTACCAATTCAGTAGGACCTGAAGTGGAATCTGCCAAGATGTATTATAATATTGGTGGTAAAATATTTCCAAAGACGACATACAGATGGCCTGCAGACAAATGAAAAGGTGCTCAACATCAGGGAAACACAAATCAAAACCACAATGAGATATCACTTCACACCAGTCAGAATGACTAGTATCAAAAGGATAAGAAACAAGTTTTGGCAAGGACGTGGAGAAACAGGAACCCTTGTGCACTGTTGGTGGGAATGAAAATTGGTACAACTACTGTGGAGAATAGTATGGAGGTTCTTCACAAAATTAAAAACAGAAATACCATATGATCTAATAATTTCATTATTATTTATTCTTTCTTTATTTCTTTCTTTTCCTTCCTTCCTTCCTTCCTTCCTTTCTTTATTTCATTATTATTTATTATTATTTCAATAATTTCATTATTTACCCAGAGAAAATGAAGACCCTAACTTAAAAAAGTATACGTACTCCTATGTTTATCTGTTTATTGCAAGATTGTTTACAATAGCTACAGAAGCAACCTAAGTGTTCATCAATAGACAAATGGATAAGGAAAATGTGGTGTGTGTGTGTGTGTGTGTGTGTGTGTGTTTGTGTGTGTGTGTAGATATACAATGGAATATTACATAGCCATAAAGAGGCCATTTGAGACAACATGGATGGACTTAGAGGGTATTATGCTAAGTGCTAAGTGAAACAAGTCAGACTGAGAGGACAAAAAACATGATTCCACTCATAAATGGAATCTAAAAAATATGAATAAACAAAAAGCAGAATCAGACCTATAAATATAGAGAACAAATTGATGGTTGCCAGAGGAGAGGGGGGTGGGGGATTGAGAAAAAATGGGTGAAGAGGGGAGGGAAATATAGGCCTCTAGTTATGGAATGAGTAGGTCATGGTATTAAAAGGCACAGCATACAATCAATGATACTGTAATAGCGATATAATGGGACAGATGATAGCTATACTTGTGGTGAATAGCCTAACATATAAACTTGTCAAATCACTAAGTTGTACACCTGAAACTAATGTAACATTGTGTGTCAACTATACTAAAAAATATGTGTGAAGCAGAAAAAAGGGTTATTTGGATTAATTTACAAAACTTGTGAAACTGTAAGGTGTTTAAATTCAATGGTTATTCCTCATGTTAGGCAATAGCAGATACTTTGCAGAGCATAGTTGAACCTATCATGTGTTATTAAATTAGTAGTGTCAATGGGGAACTTTATTCTCATGAACTTAAATATTGTCAGTTATGTGAACTTTAATCAGAAATAGAAGCTGAATATCTTAACCTGCCCAGCCCCACAGCACTTTGATGCCTCAGCAATGGTAAAGTTTTATGGTGGTATTTTGAGCTTAGGGCCTACACTGAAATATTTCTGCATGAGAAGAACCATTTTCAACCACCGTGATGGAATGCTGACTAATTTGGAAAGTTAGCTTTTGCTGCAGAGTTGATAATGGTTCTTAATGAATCTAAGATTGCAAGACAAAACAGTCCTTATATGCAAAACCTATACTGATGTAAAACAGGTATCATTGTAATGACAAAAAGTAATTAAAAAAAAAAAAAGGCTATGACAAGTTAAAACAAGAAGCAAGATCTCCATTCCCACAGAAATTTGCAGCAGATATGTTACCTGATCTCGAACTATAGTTCCAGCAGTGTTTTCCATACCCCACTCAAGCAGAAAGGAAATTTCCGTATTTCCTTTCCATTTAACTGTGCAGTTGAGGGGCTTCCACTTATCTTCAATTGGAAGTGATTCATTTCCAATGTTATGACAAGATAAGGTAAATATCAATAGAAGAATTAAAGAATTCTACAAATCCCTTCCAAACAGTGAATATGCTCAATTAAATCATGAGCTTGTGGTTTGATTTCAATATTTAGCAGTACCTTTTGAAAAAACATTTTGAAAAATCAAGTATGTAAAATTTCATCACAAATCAACTTTAACATATTAACATTTGCAGTCAGTTTTGATAGGGAACACTGACTTCTTTTTTTCTTTTCAATTTTTGTTTAAATTCTAGTTACTGAACACACAGTGCAATATTGGTTTCTGGAATAGAATTCAGTGATTCATTAGTCACATATAACACCCAGTACTCATCACAAGTACCCTCCTTTTTTTTTTCCCCCAATAGAATTTATTGTCAAGTTGGCTAATATACAGTGTATACAGTGTGCTCTTGGTTTTGGGGTTAGATTCCCGTGATTCACCGCTTACATACAACACCCAGTGCTCATCCCAACAAGTGCCCTCCTCAATGCCCATCACCCATTTTCCCCTCTCCCTTCTTCCCCAGCCCCCATCATCCCTCCGTTTGTTCTCTGTATTTAAGAGTCTCTTATGGTTTGCCTGTTTGTAACTATCTTTTTCTCCCTTCCTTTCCCCCATGGTCTTCTGTTAAGTTTCTCAAGGTTCACATATGAGTGAAAACATGATATCTGTCTTTCTCTGACTGACTTACTTCACTTAACATAATACCTTCCAGTTCCATCCATGTTGCTGCAAATGGCAGGGTTTCATTCTTTCTCATTGCCAAGTAGTATTCCATTGTACGTATAAATCACATCTTTATTCATTTATCAGTTGATGGACATTTAGGCTATTTTCATAATTTGGCTATTACAACAAGTGCCCTCATGATACCCATCACCCATCTAGCTCATCCCCCACTCTCCTCTTTCCATCAACCGTCAGTTTGTTCTCTTTGAGTTTCTTATGGTTTGTTTCCCTCTCTACCTTTTCTCCCCCACTCATATGTTCATCTGTTTTGTTTAGGGAACACTAATTTTGAACCTCAAGTGAAACGTTATCTCCCCACCCAAAAGAAAATAATTCAGTTTTTTTCATTGATAGACCTATGTTACCAAAAAATTAAACTCAATTATTATTGTATTAGAATTTTATCAATAAGGATTTGTGGATGTTTGTTTTTTCTTATGCCTTAAACGTGCTGACTCAATTTTGCCTTTTGGCCCGTAATACCTAAAATATTTACTGTCTAGTCCTTTGTAGAAAAGGTTTGCTGACTTCTGGATTAAGGGATAAATATTTGGCTTGGTCTTAACTAACTGTAGATGACTATTCTCTTTAAAGATATTAACAGACTTCTTTTTCCCCTTTAGTAATAATAAGTCTGCTAGCATATTAAAAACTAAAATATTTTGGAGAAATTGTAGTAAAATCTTTTTATAAGTTTGTATTTGAATTTTTACATAAATAATATACTTTGATTTGGGTATTCAGATGCTTGCTACCCCAGAACTTCGATGAAGAAATAATAATTTTATTATAAATTTAATTAAAAATTAAGGATATTTATTTAAATTCTATTTGGTAAAATGTTTAAATCTTTTTAAGTTTTGAAAGGTGTTTTACTCTATGTGAAGTTGATTTTTCTCTGATTGTAAATATATAGGCAAAAATATGAAATATGTATGTGTAAAAGTTGAGATAATCTTTATCTGTACGCATCAGTGAGAAATCCTAAAATGAGAAAGTATTCTTGTGGTTGCTTAATATATATCATTTGGCATGCTATTTTAAGATATCTAAGTATCTTAATATCTGACTTAGCTTTGATTTAAATCTTGTTTTCTAGATGAAGCATTGGATGATTTAAAATCCCAGAAGAAAAAAATAGTAAGTTATTTAAAATTAATTTATATAAAACAAATACATTAAGAATTGAATAAGTAATGTTTATCGGTTATAAGTAATGACTCTCCACGTAACAAGTATGCTTTTAGATAGCATTTTAATGCTGAAGCTAAATTATGTATAATTTTACTAGTTAATAATGATTGACAGGAAAAAGTAGTTACATGGACCTTTTTGGTTCTGAGAATCTATGTCAGTTGGAAGCTGAAAAGCAAGTAAATGAATCATATTGGAGGATTAAATGAGGCAGAAGGGTAAAAAGGTAGGTGTCCAGTTTGATTATTAGAGCCAAAAAAGGTCAGTTCTAGGTTTTTTGGACAGTTCTCAGGTATTCTGGCTGAAGAAAGGGGGAAGGAAAGAATTGTTTTTTCATTTTCTATCAGCAGCTCTGATCACATGGGTATCTCTTGTGGGGCCAGTTAGATGTGTCCTTCAGACATTTGGAAAGGGGGCTAAGCATAAGAGATGAAGGACCCTAGATATTTAGACGTTGATATATCTTAGTCTCTAATAAGTGAATTGAACTTGGTGTTTGACTTGAATTTATGTATACTTTTTTGTATAATTATTTTTGAAGTATGAAAATGATAATTGATAGCAATAGCATGTTATGTAGAAACTTATTTAATGAAATTTAATCAAATGCAAATGATCAATGTATTTTAGAGTAACATGTAATAAGTAACAATTATGTATGAAACTAATAAAAATTATGAAGGTTAAGATTAATGTCAAAAATTATTCTGTGAAGGTGCCTGGCTGACTTGGTTGGTAGAGCATGTGACTTTTGATTTTGGGGTCGTGAGTTCAAACCCCATGCTGGGCTTAGAGCTTACCTAAAAATTTTTTTTTCTGTGAATTGGTAATAAAAGACACTGGTCTTGAGGGTTTTAAGTACTTGAAAAATAAAGGACCTTTAATTCTGAAAGGATTTCTTGTTTGAGCTGCTTCAGTGTTCTTTGAGTTATTTGTCAACATTGCATTGGCATTTTTAATGGTCCTGAAACATAGAAATATTGCCATTATATCCTACTGTATTTCTTGCGTTTCACACATTATGGAACAGCCAGAAATTCAAAATGAGGAAATACTGATGTTTCTCAGTAATATACAAGTTGTGATATGATTGATTCGGTTTGCTGATGTGATAAAAAGAAGAGCTGATAGAGTTGACCAGAGCCAAACCCCACTTGTACCAAAATGGAGAAATTCTGATGAAAGTAGAAAGTACAAGGAAGAAGACAAAAGAAAAAAGAAAAAAATAGAAAATTAAAAAAAAATTTTAAGTGATGAAGAGCCGACCCAGTGTCATTGGTATCACATGACCAGAAAGCAGAAACTTGGGGTAATCTTGGAGTAACAGCAGACTTGGAAAACTCTGTGAAAAGGCAAGCCAAGCTATTTGTTTCTTCTTTAATAGCCCTTGAAGGAATCACAACACAAATATACTTTACCTAGGTCTGACAGTTGGGAAATTCAGTTCAGGGTTCAACCTATATATATCTCTATATTTTTTTAATGTCTATATGGTTCAAGAGGCGTCAATATTGCAGAATAGTTCAGTATGTCTTGTTTCTTGCAGTATGATTAAAGAAAAATAAGTTGGCTGCTCCTACTCATTAATTAGGGAACACAATTTGTATTGGTTTGACTGTTGTTTGTTATAATACTGTTGTTACTGGGAACTAGTCCCTGGCCTTTATTACTCAAGCCCTTAACAGAGCTGCTTTGCTTGAGTTGCATTACATTTTGTTTAGAACAATAGGTGTTAAGGGTGAGTTGGTAAGGAGCACAGTGCTTGCTCATGATTGTGCTGGTAATGAGAGGAAAAAGAAGGATACTACTTTTTTTTCAACGTTTATTTATTTTGAGAGACAGATTGAGTGTGCGCAAGCCTGCGCAGAGAGAGAGGGAGAGAGAGAGGGAGTGGGCAGAGAGAGAGGGAGAGAGAATCCCAAGCAGGCTCTGCACTATCAGCGTGGAGCCTGACATGGGGCTTGATTTCACAAACTGTGAGATCATGACCTAAATCGAAATCAAGAGGATGCTTAACCAACTGGGCTACCCAGGCGCCCCTGAAGGGATACTACTTTTGAACAAAAGCTAACTGTAATAAAAACTGATCTTCTTCATTGATGTTTAAGTTTAAACTATACATTTATAGCTTTAAAAATACTTTTATTATTGAAATGCCTGTAGAAAAATAACTTTTATCAGTGTACAATTATCCAACTCCTGTCTCTCCTCTTTTAATAACAAAATGAATATAAACTGTATTTACTACTTGACATTTTATTAAAGGTGGTTTCCTTAGGGATGCATCTCTTTATTCTGAATAGACTTGTAATATAATTTATAAATTTGTATAAGTGTAATTTGTAACAATGAACATGAATTATCAATTGATTAAAAAGTTAAATTATTTAGGAAAATTAGTATCTTGACAGTTTTAAATCTAAGAATTTAATGTAAGTATTTACTTATTAAAATAAAGCTAGGAATTAATCTTTAATTATCTAAAAAACTCCCAAGTCTAGATGCGTACATTTTGCTACTCAAAAAAAAAAAAATATATATAGCTTTAAAAAAAATTTATTGTTTAGTAGATAATCCCTCTGCATCCAAGAGCATCCCATCAAAACAGTTCAGAATCAAGATCCATCAAACACAAGTGTTGAAATTTAAGTGGCTTCATGAAAATGGTGTACTTTTTCAAGAACAGTATTTCTATGTGGTAATTCCTTTCTGGAATTCTCAGGAAATTTATGTTTTTCTACATCCTGAGAAAAATCAGTTGAGAAATTAGGGACATGGGAGGGAGTGTTATAATTCCCCAAGTATTAAAACTTAACAATTAACTACAAATGTTACTGGTTCAAAGGAATCCACTAACGCCAGTTGAAAGAAAGAGTAAGAAATGCTGACATGCTGAGCTATAGGTTAATGTGGACATTTCTGGAAACAGGACAGGAGCATGTAGTAGAGAAGTACTATAACCTAATTAATCAGTCTTGCTTTTGTGGCCATATTATGTTTTATGGGTCCTGTCTCTTGTTAATGTTGAGTTATTCTTGCAAATAGGTAATAATAAGCTTATACATGTAATATATTGTATATATAATCCTGTGAATGACATTCCATGAAATAAATTTTAGAAGCAAGATAAGTCCTTAAATTGGCACGTTTGGCATGTGATTCCGTGTAGGGCTGTTGACCTCACTAGAAGTTTCAAATGTTACATTTTTATATTACCAGATAATGTTTGCTGCCATTTTTCAGTGTTTGAATATTCACTATATATTATATAAATTGATCTGTAGATCTTTGTAAATACTAAGAAATGCAGAGAGAAAAGATGTGACTGTTGTTGTGGAATACTCCTATATGAAATCAGAATATGATTTAAAATCTGAACTAGTAAAAACAATATTGATTTCAGCAGAATAACCAAAATCAGGGTAAGCAGACAGTATTTTCATCATTGTAAAAAGATGAATTTAAACAATGCAGCATGTACCCTAGTGCTCTGAATTGAAGATACTTTGGGGTGCACTCTTAATAATTTGACCAAAGTCAATGTAAAATGAAAGGAAATTTGCTGCATCTAGAATATTTGCCATGAAGCAAAGATAAAAAATATTAGATAGAGCTATTGATTTTTTGTGTGTTTTAAAATTTTATTTCATGAATGATATTTATTATTTTATTTTTTCACCTATTTATTTATTTATATGATGTATTGTCAAATTGGTTTCCATACAACACCCAGTGCTCATCCCAACAGGTGCCCTTCTCAATGCCCATCACCCACTTTCCTCTCTCCCCCACCCCCCATCCACCCTCAGTTTGTTCTCAGTATTTCAGAGTTTCTTATGGTTTGCCTCCTTCACTTTCTGTAACTCCCCCCCCCCCCCCCCCCCCCCCCCCCCATGCCATGGTCTTCTGTTAAGTTTCTCAGGATCCACATATGAGTGAAAACATATGGTATCTGTCTGGCTCTGCCTGACTTATTTCACTTAGCGTAATACTCTTCAGTTCCATCCACGTTGCGACAAATGGCCAGATTTCATTCTTTCATGAAGGATATTTTAAAATTTAAGTATTTGTAGGATTACCTTTTAAAATTAAAAATTTTTCTGACATTTGTGGTAATGTTTTCTTTTTAGTGTTGTCTATGATGAAATGTGTATATCAAGTAGAAGTAATTTTTGCATGTTATTGAAATATATAATATCATTGATTCATAATAAATTATTTTTTTAAGTAAAAGGTCTGAAACCTTTGGTATAATGTATCACAGAAAAGTAATTATATAATTTATTATTTAAAATATAAAAAAGTATTATGAAAAATATAGGGTAATTTATATTTTAGGGAATTCTGAGAATCTGATTTTTCATTCTTGCATCTTGGGATTAATATATGTTAGGTATTTGAAAACACTGTTTTCAGACCCATTCTGATTTATTGGGATATCACTAAAGATTATGTGTTACTGTAATTGAGTACTGTTGTAGACTTTCTCCTACATTATTGTAATTATCTTTAAAAATATTTTTGAGAGAGAGAGCTAGAGTGAGAGAATGGGGTAGGGGCAGAGAGAGAGAGAGAGAGAGAGAGAGAGAGAATCCCAAGCCCAACATAGGGCTTGACCCCATGAACCGTGAGATCATGACCTGAGCCAAAACCAAGAGTCAGATGCTTAACTGACTGGAATTCTGAGAATCTAATTTTTCATTCCTGCATTTTGGGATTAATATGTTGGGTATTTGAAAACACTGTTTTCAGACCCATTCTGATTAATTGGGATATCACTAAAGATTATGTATTATTGTAATTGAGTACTGTTGTAGACTTTCTCCTACATTATTATAATTACCTTCAAAAATATTTTTGAGAGAGAGAGCTAGAATGAGAGAATGGGGGAGGGGCAGAGAAAGAGAGAGAGAGAGAGAGAGAGAGAGAGAGAG
This sequence comes from Panthera leo, assembly GCF_018350215.1. Lineage (NCBI taxonomy): Eukaryota > Metazoa > Chordata > Mammalia > Carnivora > Felidae > Panthera > Panthera leo. The sequence continues at coordinate 163,185,784 of NC_056686.1, read as the reverse complement.
AAAGAATCCCAAGCCCAACATAGGGCTTGACCCCATGAACCGTGAGATCATGACCTGAGCCAAAACCAAGAGTCACTGAGCCACCCAGGTGCCCCTAAAGTGCCTAATAGTAGTATGAAGAAAGTATTAATGTATCTGCTTTACAAAAAGAGAAACTGAGGCCAGAAGACTTGCTCAAAGTCTTTCTGGGTAATTAAGAATGGATATGTGCTTTAACCCTGATTTTTTTCGGACTTCAGAGTTTCAAGCTTATGTTTTTTTCACTGATCAGAATGTCTGTGTTTAAAATAAGTTGAATTCACTTAAAATGTTGTATGGATACATGTGTTAATTAAGATATTATGTGAGGGGGGCGCCTGGGTGGCTTAGTCAGTTGAGCTTCCGACTTCGGCTCAGGTCCTGATCTTGCGGTTTGTGGGTTCAAGCCCCGCGTTGGGCCCTGTGCTGACAGCTCAGAGCCTGGAGCCTGCTTTAGATTCTGTGTCTCCCTCTCTCTCTGTCTGCCCCCCCCCCCCCCCACTCTGACTGTCTCTCCTTCAAAAATAAATAAACATTAAAAAAAATATGTGAAAAATTTTTGTTATAAGTGCAAAAGAGAATGGATTTATGTCTTTTAGTGCTTTAAAAAATGATTTTATTGGAGATACTTTACATGAACATGGACATAAACATGAATACTGGCTGAATGATCAGCAGGAATTGTAATCATTTGATGAAGTGTCATTTTGGTTTTGAGTTTTGTGTGTTGTTTTAAAGATCATGGTTGTATTTAATCTTCTTTTTTTTTTTTTTTTTTTTTATTTATTCTTGGGACAGAGAGAGACAGAGCATGAACGGGGGAGGGGCAGAGAGAGAGGGAGACACAGAATCGGAAACAGGCTCCAGGCTCCGAGCCATCAGCCCAGAGCCTGACGCGGGGCTCGAACTCACGGACCGCGAGATCGTGACCTGGCTGAAGTCGGACGCTTAACCGACTGCGCCACCCAGGCGCCCCTTTAATCTTCTTTTTAAGCCTAGAAATCATCTTAGTCTAGAACTATGCTATCCAGATCAGTAGCCAGAGCTACATGTATCTTTTAAATATACATTGTTTAAAATGTAATAAAACTACAATTCCATTCCTCAGTTGCACAAGCAACATTTTAAGTGCTCATTTGTCACATATGGCTTAGTGGTTACTGTATTGTGAAGATGTAAACCGTTTTCATCATCACGTAAAGTTCTATTGCCACAACATTATTAGTCTAAGACATCAAAAATTAATTTGTAGAGATCAGGGACTTAGTTCATTGATATTCCATGTGGATTCCATGTAGATTATGTTGATTTGGGGGCGTATAATATCTTTCTATCTCAATTCCTACTTTTTCCTCAACTCTCAGGTGATACTGCAAACCTTTCCTTTACATCAGAAAATTAAACTTGCTTGTTTTGAGAATTTATCATAATTTTGAAATAATTTGGAAAATTTTTAGTTTCACTGAACCAAGGTTGATAAATCATTCATGTAAGCATTTAGCTTCTTAAATGTTGAATTGAGTTTTTAATGAGGAATCCATTAACAACTGTTGGCAGCATTTTTTTTAACTTGGTAAATGTGCTCTTGTGTTGAATTCTAAAACAAATGACCTTTGAAATAAATATGACATTTACTGAAATCTAAGTGGCTATAGTGGTCACTGAAAAGGAAAAGAAAACGTCCTATTCCAGTTTTTGCAAAAGCATTTTCTACTACACATTAGCTATTTGTCATAATATGACTGTCTTGTACTAAAATTAAACTTTCTTGATATTGGGCCATAACTGCTAAAATGATACTTTACTACTTATTGCTTTTTAAATTAAACCCTGTATTAAGCCATAGAGTGACTTGAATGTATTGTAAATAAAATGCTATAATAATGAACTGTTTTAATTACAGTCCCTGGTGTGAGTATAGAACTCAGTAAAGTTTTTATTTAAATTCTTACTATGTTTTTTTCCCTCTCAAGTTGTTTGGATCTAAGTAAAAAAGGAGGAGCTTCAGCTTTTAAAGTCATTTGAGCAAATTCCATGGCTGTTCTCCCAGTTAGTGAGTTTTCACTGCATTTGCAGCAAGCTAATTGCTTCTGCTAATAAATAATCTAAAATCGATGCTGACAGCAGTTAATTGGCACAGAGATTTTATTTTGTAAAGCTCTTGGCTAACGACCTTCTTTAAATTAATAGCATTAAGTGCTATGAGGAAATAAATCTGAGGAATTGCCTGTCATTTGCTTGTCATGTCTAATAACTTCCAATAATGATGGCTGATAGATTTTTGCACATTCCATTATTGAAGTTGGTGCATGTAATTATTCTCCTCATTATATGTAAACAATTAGCAGTATTTGGTATTTCCTTCCAGTAAAGCTGTTAAATACAAGTAACATATTAGAGGTTAGAAGCCATTTTAAAATCTGGATTTTAATTATTTGAATGTAGGAAGTCTTTCATGCTATTTGGATATATTATGTGCTGTTTATTTTAAGCATTGTACTTGAACATTTTTAGAATAGGACATTTAAAAATAAGTAGTGTATATGTTTTAAAGTGTGACAATTCATGGAAATTTTTGTTTGTAGCTTGAAGAAGTCATGGAAAAAGAAACTTATAAAACGGCTAAATTAATTCTTGAAAGGTTTGACCCAGACTCAAAGAAAGCAAAGGTAAGGCTGTTATATCACTGCTATTTTATTATAAATAGTGCATTGTAATAGGTCACTGTAATAACATAATTGTAATTGACAGGAGTTTGAGCCGCCATCTGCTGGAGCAGCTGTAACTGCAAGACCTGGACAAGGTAAATAACTTTGTAGAAACTGCTGCTGCTGTTGGAAAGATCCATATTTATCCAAGTGAGTTCAAAAGTGTGATAGAGGTGTGTAAAAACTTGTGTAGAATGCTTTTATGTTGATTTATACTTGGTAGTGTGGGTTATGACTTGGAGTGGATGGCAATAAGTATACTTCATTTTTATTTTACAGGAATATGTTGATAAATAAGTAAAGATGTTATCTTTTGAGATTAAATATATAATTGATTTTAAGCTTTTGAAATTTGAATAATTCCATCAATATTTTGTTAAGTTTTTTCCCCCTTTCTTATAAGAATCTCTTAGGGGCGCCTGGGTGGCTCAGTCAGTTAGACATTGGACTCTTGATTTCGGCTCTCGTCGTGATCTCAAGGTTTGTGAGATCGATCCCTATGTTGGGCTCTGTGCTGACAGTAGGGAGCTTGCTTGGGATTCTGTTTCTCTCTCCTTCTCTGCCTGTTCCCTGTGCGTGCACTCTCTCTCACTCTCTCTGTCTCAAATAAATATATATATATATATATATATATATATATATATATATAAAGAATCTCTTAGAATGCCTTATGAAAATTCTTACATTTTTATGATTTATTTTTGAGAAATTTAATGAACATTTTTGTCAAACTTGAAGTTTCTTCTAAAAAGTTTTATTTAGAAAGATAATAAAATAATTTAGAAATTTTGAATTTCTAATAATTAAGAAAAAATAGAATTACTGCTATGTAAAACAAACTCTTTCAAAAGTTGTGTTGTCAGATTATTAGTGAAACCATCACTACTATTGTATTAAATATTACATAAAATTTAAAAAGTTACTATTTTAAGTGGCTACATAAAGTAATTCTAAGATTGGCATGTGAAAAGATATTTTTGAGTTTGTATTGGCTTTCCTCTTTGTTCTTTTTTCTAGAATTTCATAGTTTGTAAGGCTTTTGTTACAATACAGAATATATCATTTTTAAAAATTTAACTTTTGGGGTGCCTGAGTGTTTCAGTTGATTAAGTGTCCGACTTCGGCTCAGGTCATGGTATCACGGTTCGTGGGTTTGAACCCCGCGTCGGGCTCTGTGCTAACAGCTCAGAGCCTGGAGTCTGGAACCTGCTTTGGATTCTGTGTCTCCTCTCTGCTCCTCCCCTGCTCGTGCTCTGTCTCTCTCTCTCTCAAAAATAAATAAACATTAAAAAAACCATTTTTTAAAATTTAACTTTTATTCTTATAAATCATCAGAATTGTAGCCTGGTTTATAAAGTTAAGGATGACATTTAGAACTTTCAGAAGTCAATTCTTTTATAAATGTCCACAGAGACCATTGGTACTAAATAAGCCATAATACTTTTAGGTTTTCTTTTTCTTTTCTTTCTTTTTTTTTTTTTAAATGTTTATTTTTGAGAGAGAGAGAATGAGCAGGGGAGGGCCAGAGAGAAGGAGACACAGAACTGGAAGTGGGCTCCAGGCTCCGCCTCCGCTGTCAACACAGAGTCTGCCATGGGGCTTGAGCTCATGAAATGTGAGATCATGACCTGAGCCAAAGTCAGAGGCTTAACTGACTGAGCCACCCAGGTGCCCCAGTTTTAGGTTTTCTGATTGGCAGGGCTATATGGGAAGAATCCCACCCTCTCCCGTTTTCTATAAGTAGGATTTTGGTTTATAGAAATAGAAGCCTGATATTTTGATGAATATAATAAGTTTACATATGATTAAAATAAATTAGTCATAGATACTTGCACTGAAACTCCTGCCTTCATAATACGTTTAAATTTTTCTACAACTTACACTTGTTTTTAGTAATTTTAAATGTTTCTTAAAATGTTTTTATTTATTTTTGAGAGAGAGACAGAGTCTAAGCAGGGGAGAGCCAGAGAGATAGGGAGACACAGAATCCGAAACAGGCTCCAGGCTCTGAGCTGTCAGCACAGAGCCCAATGTGGGGCTCGAACTCACAAACCATGAGGTCATGACCTGAGCTGAAGTCAGACGCTTAACTGACTGAGCCACCCAGGTACCCCCTTTCTAGTAATTTTAAAAAGAGTGTTCGGTCTATAGGCCAGATTTCTATAATTTTTACAGTATTTTGTATAACTGGTACTAACGTTTCAAAACTACTTCTTAAATAACCTTAGGAAATTTTTAAAATGTGATATTTTGCAGAAAGCTGATGCTGTTACTTAAAAAAAATCTGCTCTTTTCTCTCATTAAAAAAAAAGAGGTATGAACCCTTTACTGACATTCTTAAGTATTTAATAATATTTAGGCAACATAATTTCCTTGAAGAATTTAAATTTATTTTTCCTTAGAAGCCTTTGAAACTCAAATACATTTTTTCCTTTTGATGTCATATTGTACTCATAGAAAAACCATTGCTGGTCTCTGCTGTGGATTCCTGTGGTACTGCTTTTGGATATCCTTTTAGCCTTTTAGGGAGAATTAACCACTAGTTATAAGATAAATGAATTGTTTGTTTGTTTCTTTATTTATTTAAAATTTTTTTTTTAACATTTATTCATTAAAAAAAATTTTTTTTAAGTTTATTTATTTTTGACAGAGACAGAGTGCGAGCATGAGCTGGGGAGGTGCAAAGAGAGAGAGGGAGACACAGAATCCGAAGCAGGCTCCAGGCTCCAAGCCGTCAGCACAGAGCCTGACGCGGGGCTTGAACTCGCGCACTGTGAGATCATGAAGTGGGCCAAAGTTGGACACTTAGCCAACTGAGCCACCCAGGTGCCCCAAACGCTTATTCGTTTTTGAGAGACAGAGAGAGACAGATCATGAGCGGGGAAGGGGCAGAGAAAGGGAGACACAGAATCCGAAGCACGCTCGAGGCTCTGAGCTGTCAGCACAGAGCCCGACGTGGGGTTCGAACTCACAAACTGCAAGATCATGACCTGAGCCGAAGTCGGTTGCTCAACCGACTGAGCCACCACCCAGGTGCCCCATAAATGAATTGTTTATTTAAAAGAACATGTTAAATAATTCTTATGTGCAAATACCATGAGGAGTACAGAGATGAATATAATACGGTTTTCAACCTTAAGCGTATAAGCTTTTTTTTTTTTTTTTCCTCTTAAAAGTATTTCTTCTGGAGGGTCCTATTCTAGTATTACTAGTTCTTCATCTGCAGTAATTAATTGCTGTTTGGAATTTTTTCCTTATTGAAAAAAATTCTTTTTTTTTTTTTTTTTTATTTTTTTTTTTTCAACGTTTTTTATTTATTTTTGGGACAGAGAGAGACAGAGCATGAACGGGGGAGGGGCAGAGAGAGAGGGAGACACAGAATCGGAAACAGGCTCCAGGCTCCGAGCCATCAGCCCAGAGCCCGACGCGGGGCTCGAACTCACGGACCGCGAGATCGTGACCTGGCTAAAGTCGGACGCTTAACCGACTGCGCCACCCAGGCGCCCCGAAAAAAATTCTAAACATATCTCAACTTCATTCTACTTTTTGAGAATTATAATTGAGTTTTGTTGTTTAATCCTTTCAAATCTCTTTTAGGTTTCTATTATTGTGTAGGTGACTTAGTCATACATTTTATTTATGTTTAAGTTCTCTGTTCCTGTGATTTAGTCAAATATTTATGTCTTTGCTTTTACCATTGTTCATTCGTTTGTTCTTTCCTTCGTCCTCCTCCTTCTCTCCCTCTTTTTCCTTCCTTTCCTTTCTTTTACCTGTTTCTGAACTGAAATAGGTAGGGGAAAAATATATATGTGCATATATATATGTGCAAAAATATATATGAATATATATGTGCATAAATGGTGCTTGAATAGATTTGCTCCCAAATCAAATTGAATTGTGCTGTTCTTATTTGAATCTAACTCTCTTGCATGATTGCTGAACCAGAACTGTGATTCACGTGTAGTAGATATATTTCTTTTATTTCTTATTACTTATTATTAATAATATATATTATACTGAGATTGATTATAAAATTTGAGAATAGTATTCTTTGGTTTTCTTAGGTTTAGCATTAAAAGGAATGTAATATTTACTGGGAACAATACTAACCTGACCTTCACCTTCTTTTTAATAAAGTTAATGTTTTAGAATATTTTTAGATTTACAGAAAAATTACCAAGCTAGTACAAAGAATTCCCATATACCTTTGTACCAAGTTTTCCCTAACATCTTACATTAGCATAGTACATTTGTTAAGGGTAATGAGCCAATATTGATTCACTATTAAAAGTCCACATAGCTTATTCAGATTTCCTTAGTTTTTTATTTATTTATTATTTATTTATTTTTAATGTTCTTTTTACATTTCAGGATCTCATCCAGGATATACCACATTGCATTTAGTTGACTTGTCTTCTTAGGCTTTTTTGGCTGTGCTTGTTTCTCAGACTTGTTTTTCATGACCTTGACAGTATTAGTCTTGACCCTTTTTTATAAGGAATTTTTATCAGTGGGTGCTTAATATTAGAAAATCAGGGTAATCATTTGATATGAAGAAATAAATTAACATAAAAGGTAGATATATGTGTATATATACATATTTACATTTAATAGAATGATAACGGTACTTAGAATCTTAGCATTCTTTCTAGTTCTGTAGAAATCGTAGACTGAGAGATGGGAAGACTTTGTTCTTAGTAGATTAAAAAGTAGTAAAGTTTGGAATTAATGAAAAATGATATTTGCAAGTATAATTTTCTGAATAGATTCTATAGGATAAAGAAATCTATGGGGCGCCTGGGTGGCGCAGTCGGTTAAGCGTCCGACTTCAGCTAGGTCACGATCTCGCGGTCCGTGAGTTCGAGCCCCGCGTCAGGCTCTGGGCTGATGGCTCGGAGCCTGGAGCCTGTTTCCGATTCTGTGTCTCCCTCTCTCTCTGCCCCTCCCCCGTTCATGCTCTGTCTCTCTCTGTCCCAAAAATAAATAAAAAACGTTGAAAAAAAAAAAAATTAAAAAAAGAAATCTAGATATTTGGGGTTGGTAAGAAATTTGTGTGCTATTGGGAATGGCCTATAAGACATGGAATAATTGATGATGGAGAGAGTGGGGACAATTGGTAGAGAGTCCGTAAGGAGGCAAGAAGGAATGGGATTTAGTGTACAAGTGCAGGAGTTGGCTTTCGATACGAGCGTGCATAGTTCATCAATAATAAGGGAAGACAGAGAACATGGGCAGATACAAGTAGGTAGTGAGAATTCTCTTCTGATTGTATCTATTTTCTTAATGAGAGTGAGAATGGGGGAGACATTGTTGGGGCCCTGAAGAGAATATATAAAATAGGTCTCTAGGAGACTAAGAGAGTAAATGGATTAGGAAAATGTAGGAATGCCAGGGGACACTAAAGTCCACTTAAAGTTAACAGTCACGAATTTAAAGCATGGTTGTGCATGTTTTCCTGTTGTTTAGCTGTATGGGTAGAGGCATGGAGTAGGAAGAGAGTTGGTTTTAACCAGGGTTGGGGTTTTGACTAATGGATTAAATAAAGTGATAAAGGGGCAGGGTGGTGAAATTGTTTGCAAGGGAGTGATTATGACAATATATTGTAGAATCTAAGATGATCATGAGGGAAGTAAAGACATGAGAGGCGGGTGATGGACATCAAAGGTATTGGTAGTAGTGATACAGGGGTCTGAATTACAAGATCTCTTTTATATGGCTCTTGACCTTAGAATTGGTTTTACATTTTTAAAGTGTTCTAAAAAATAAGAAAGAAGAATAAGAATATCCAACTGAAGCTGTATGTGGTCCACAAAACCTAAGATATTTACTATGTAACCCTTTACAAAAGTTGGCTGACCCCTTTAATAACTAATGGATTATAGATCCCTCTGGAGTTGAAAGAATAATTGAGAAATTAAGCTGGAAGGGTAACTGTGCTTTCAGAGTGGGATGCTTGAACTTGAAAATGGTGCAGTTACCTTTAATGGCAAAGTTCTAAGATTAAGTTATGACCATAAATTCTTAACAGACTTTCTTATATTTGTTTCAAAAGGAAGTCACCTATACATTCTTTTTTACCTTTGTACATAACCCTGCATCTCTACTAATGACATTAACAAAAGAAAAGTCAATTGTATTCTGCCACAGCTAAATTTGAAATCAATAAGTATTGCAGAAAAATTTAATGGCTCTAGGAAATGGATTATAACTTCTTAAGTAGGTTTTTAGAATTTACTCACTTGTGTTACGTGGCATATGTGGAAGATTAAAGTAGAAATCACTGTTTTTGATCTTGATAGCAAAGGGAACGATACTTCATATTTTACTGTTTTTTGAGGTGTATGTTTGATTAAAAAATCTGGAAAACACTTGTAAAATAGTAAATTTACTTTTTGGGATGTTCTTAAGTGTCATATCTATACTGTTGCAGTTATCTATTTTTTTTAATGTTCATTTATTTAAGAGAGAGAGAGAGTGGGGGAGGTGCAGAGAGAGAGGGAGAGAGAGAATCGTAAGCAGGCTGCATGCTGTCAGCACAGAGCCCGATAGAGGGCTCGGTCTCACGAACCGTGAGATCATGACCTGAGCCAAAATCAGGAGTCTGACACTTAACCGACTGAACCACCCAGGCGCCCCACACAGCTATCTATTGAATAACAAACCACCCCAAAACTTAGTGGCTTACAACAACATTCATTTGTTTTGCTCATGAATTTTCAGTGTTGGCAAGGTTTGACAGAGACTGAGCATCTCTGCCTCACATCTTTTGGATCTACCTGATTGGGCCTGGAACATCTACTACCAGGATGGCTTACTCACATGGCTGACAAGTTGGTGCTGGCTGTTAGTTCCTCTCCGCATGGAGTTCTCTCATGGGGTCACTTGGGCTTGCTCCAACATGGTGGCTGGATTCTAAGAGCAAGCAGCCCAAGAGACAGAAAGTAGTCCTGAAAACTGGCACATTTATATTCTCTTGGTCAAACAGGAACAGATTCAAGGGAGGGGACATAGACGTCCTCCATCCCCCATTTGATGGCAGGCAAACCAAAGCATCCTGGGCTTGTATTTTAAAACTGCCACGTGTGCCTTAATACAGGTAACAAAGGCATTTATGTCTCCATCCATTTTTCAGTGTTCGTCTTAAATGCCCCATTCCCATGAACCTTCCTTCATCCCATCACTGAGTTTAATCTCCCCATTCTAGGGCCCTCTATGGCACTTTGTTGGTTCCTTTTTTATGGCACTTACCTGCTGTTTCATGATTTTTGTGTGATCTTTGCTTGCCACCTCTGTGTGCAACTCTGCATTCCATTCAGTGGTGCTTTACTCAGAGTGGTTGCTTAATAAACGTGCTGAGTTGAAGGAAATAAAAGAAAACTTTTTCTTAGAATTAACAAATTGTGTTTAAATGTTGTAAAATAATAATTTACCAAATGGGATGTTGGTGAGCTGCCAGGTGCAGGTTGTTTAAAGTTGAAAGAGGTAGGAGACTAAGTAGAAATAAACCATCAAGGTGATGAAAAAAGTAAATGTTGAGATAAAGAATTGTAAAGCAAAACATTTTTTTTTTTAATGTTTATATATTTTGGGGGAGAGAGAACGAGCATGACCATGAGTGGGAGAGGGGCAGAGAGAGAGGGAGAGAGAATCCCAAGCAGGCTCCACACTGTCAGCACAGAGCCCCAAGCAGGGCTCGAACCCATGAACCATGAGATCATGACCTGAGCCAAAATCAAGAGTTGGATGCCCAACTGACTGAGCCTCCCAGGTGTTGCCAAACATCCTCTTTTCAACTGAAGTACAATTGACATACAACATTGTATTAGTTTTAAGTGTACAACATAGTGATTTGACAATTGTGTACGTTAGCTTTCCAAGCTAAGTGTAGCTACCGTCTGTCACCATACAAAGTTCTTGCAGTATTGTGGACTGTATTCCCTATGGTGTACTTTTCATCCCAGTGGCTTACTTGTTTTATAATTGTAAATTTGTATCCCTTAAGCACCTTCACCTATTTTGCCCATCCCTCTATCCTCCCCTCCTCTCTGGCAACCACCAGTTTGTTGTCTGTATTTATGAGTCTATTTTTTATTTTGTTTGTTCATTTTATTTATTTATTTTATTTTAATTTAGTTTTTATTTTAGTGCAGGTGGGAGACAGAGGGAGAGAGAGAGAGAGAGAGAGAGAGAGAGAGAGAAAATCTTGAGCAGGCTCCCCTGAGCCAAAATCAAGAGTTGGATTCTCAACTGACTGAGCCACCCAGGCATCCCTGTTTATTTTTTTTAGATTTCACATTATAAGTGAAATTACATGGTTCTTGTCTTTTTTCTGTCTGACTTATTTCACTTAGCTTTATACCCTGTAGGTCCATCCATGTTGTTGCTAATGACAAGTTCTCACCCCTTTTTATGGCTGAATAATATTCCATTATATGTATAGGTGTGTGTGTGTGTGTGTGTGTGTGTGTGTAAATGGCACATCTTGATCCATTCATCTGTTGATGGACACTTAGGTTGCTTCCATATCTTGGCTATTGTAAATAATGATGCGTTGAACATAAGGGTGTATTTAACTTTTCAAATTAGTGTTTTTGTTTTTCTCTGGTAAATACTCAGAAGTGGAAGTTGTATGGTATTTCTACTTTTAAATTTTTAATTTTTAAGGAAGCTCCATACAGTTTTTCATAGTGATTGCATCAATTTACATTCCTACCAATATTGTAGAAAGGTTCCCTTTCTTCCACATCCTTGCCAACACCTGTTATTTCTTGTCTTTTTGGTACTAGCCATTCTGACTAGTGTGTGGTGATATCTCACAGTGGCATTGATATTCATATCCCTGATGGTTAGTGATGTTGAGTTTCTTTTCATGTGTCTGTTGGCCATCTTTGTGTCTTCTTTGGAAAAACATCTAGTCATGTTCTCTGCCTGTTTTTAAATTGGATTATTTGTTTATAAAATAATATAAGAAAATTTATTATTAATTTAAAAAGCAGAACAACACAAATAGTAAACTACAGGCTGGCAAATGGCATATGTGATTAGCATATTTTCTGCTTGAAGTTGGCTTTTTTTGTATGGTCTCCTGAAGTTAGGCTGAAATTCTCAATGAAGCAGGCAACACAAATTCAGCTGATTAACAATCTTAATTCTGTCTGCAATCTTAATTCCTCTTTCATGTGACATAACATTTGTAGGTTCTGAGGATGAGAATGTGCATATGTGTGGGAGGCCATTTTTCTGCCTACTATACCATCTAAGTTGGATAACAGGCAGTTGGAAATTTAATCTTGAAATGCAAGTGGAAAGTAAATTTATTTCACAGATGTTTATTAAGCTCACACTCTGTGGTAATTACTTACCAAATCCTGGGGCTACTAAGATGCAGTTCCTGTCTAGGAGCTCTTGGTTCAAAAGGGTGCGCTCACATAAATAATCTTAACGTATTAAGGACCACAATGAAGGTGGTAGGTACAAATCACAATGCATTATAAATTTTAGTAACAGTGTGCCTTGAGAACACACTGGGATAGGACTGTTCAGGTCTACTTCACATGCAAAGATAAGAAGAGGGAAACAATGGGCTACCTTAAGAGACTGCAAATAGTGCTGTATGCCCAAAAAAGGGAGGTAGTGTTTATGTGAGGGAAGGATGATCATGAAGCATTTTGTATGCAACATTCTGGAGTTTGAGACTTTATTGTATATGTGACATGGAAAGCCACTGGAGGCTTTGCATTTTAGAAAGAACACTTTTTTTTTTTTGTAATATGGAGAATGGATTTGGAGAGAACAAGGTTGAAGACATGGAGATGGATTAGGATATAATCTAATATAGGTAAGAGATAAAGGCCTACAGGATATAAAGTTGTGGCAAAGGAGTTGAAAAAGAAGAGATTTAAGAGATAATTAAGATTTAAGATTAGATTGACAAGATTTTATGACAATTAGATTTGGAAAGTGGGGAGTGGGAAGAGGGGTCCAGATATCACCTAGGTTTTTGGCAACTGGTTAGATGTTTTAAGCAAGATAAGCATAAGACTTGGAGTAGTACGTTTGTGTAGAAGATAATGGATTTGCTTTTGGATTTGTTGAGTCAAGTGACATCTAAGTGGTATGGTTTATAGGTAATTGATTATTTCATATGAAGCTCAGGAAGAAGGTTAAGGTTATAGGTACAGATTAGGAACGATTGGGACGTATAGATGATAGTTATTCAAACCATGGGATTGAGTGAAATTGCCCAGGGAGAGAAAACAGAGTAAGAAGGCCTATGGCAGAACTCCAGGGAATATTAACATTTAAGGGTAGATGGCAAAAGGAGGAGCCCAGGAAAAAGAAGGAATGATTAAAGTTAAAAGCAGAACTAAACTGGCACCTAGAAAGTTGAAGTGTAGTTAGGGATGCATCTGCTGTCATAGTCTGCAAAGGGTCAGGTGAGTAGAAGACAAGTGAGGCCATTGAATCTGATAAGTTATAACAGAGTTGAAGGCATTGTTGTAATAAACACTGGGATTTGTATCCTGCCTCCATCTCTTATTTTACTGTGAGAATTTGCAAGTTGCTTAGCTTTTGAGCTTTAGTTTCTTCTTTTGAAAACTAAGGATGAGAATTATCTCAAAGAGTTGGTTTAAATATTAGATGAAATTAGTAAACTCACATTAATCACCTAGTGTAGTTCCTAGTAGATAATAGGGATTCCTTAAAGAGTAGCTGTTAACAGTAATGGTGTAGGTTTGTTGGTAACCAAAGCAGTGGTGTCTTCAGTGGTAAGTGGTAAGTGATATTGTAGCCAAGAAAGACAAAAAACAGATTGTGTTGGGTTGAGAAGTGAAATGTTGGGGAAGTTTTTCTTCCCTCCCAAAAGCTTTGCCTCTATGGGAAGGAAGAGGTTATGGAGTAATTTTGTTGTTAAAAGGCATCCACCTATTGAGAAAACTATCTAAGTGGAGAAATAGGGCAGAGGCTGAGTTTAAAGTAGCTTAGCATGAGTAGAATATGTAGAAGATGGTACAGTGAATATAGAGTTCAGAAAATTTTGAAAGTAAAAGAGATGTCAGATCCATGGTCTTTATTATTTTGATTGTTTAAAGGAATCATATAAATTTAAACATTAGAGACCAGAATTTATATACATTTAACAATGGAAATTCTGAAGATATATCCCTTATATCTCACAGAACTACATTTAGTAATCACTTATAAAGAGCCTTATTCACCCCCAGTTTAAAAATCTCCGCATTTACATATGTGAATCATTCAAAAGCTTTTTCTTGACACTTTTTCTTATGAGGCTTAGAACCGGACACAGTGTTCAGAAAACCTTTGACCAGTGCTAGGGAAAATATGAGGATCATCTTTGTAGTTTTGCCAACACTCTAAAGAAATTTGAAACCCAGAGTAGATAAAAGACTTTTTATCTACATAAGGAACTGGTGGTATCACTAGGATGAAAATCCAGGTCTCCTAACTATAATATGGTATTCTTCCTATTCCAGCTTAATACCGAAATGAAGACAAAACCCTCTACATGTAAAGAATCAGTATGTAAAAATCTGATAAATCAAGAGAATTATTTGATTTCTAGAACTTTTATCTCAAGAATTATCGATAATATGCTAGAATTATAGATTTAAGTTTTTGCATAAATTGTGAATTTACACGTTTAAGTCAGTTCACAAATAACTTTAGGAAAACATTTAATTTGTACATTAATATCTACATTTTATTTTAATTATGGCTTTAGAAGTTGTAGGTTGCTTAGCTTTTGATTTATTGTAATCTCTGGAAAGTTCAGATGAATACTACTAATAGTTATTGTTTATTAAGTACTTATTAAGTACTTGTGCTTTGGTTAAGCCCTTTGTGTTGCTTATCTCATTTAATCTTTACAATAACCGTAAGAGGTTAAGTATTCCTATTATGAGGAAGCTGAACTGAAAGTTGTCCTCAACTTGGAAAAGGTTGCATGCACATCTAATAAACAGGGTAGAGCTGAAACTTAAATCCACACAGCTTGATCCCGGTGTCTGGTTGTTTTTTTTTTTTGTTTTTTTTTTTTTTTAGTTTCAAGTTTTTATTTAAATTCCACTTAGTTAACATACAGTGTAATATTAGTTTCAGGTATAGGATTTAGTGATTCATCACTTATATATAATACCTAGTGCTCATCACAAGTGCCCTCCTTAATACTTATCACCCATTTAACCCATTCCCCTGCCCTCCTCCCCTCCAGCAACCCTCAGTATGTTCTCTATAGATAAGGGTCTGTGTTATTGCTTGCCTCTCTCTTTTTTTCACCCCTATCTTCATCTGTTTGTTTTTTAAATTCCATATGTGAGTGAAATCATATGGTATTTGTCTTTCTCTGACTTATTTCTGGCAGTCTATGCTTTTTAACAACTGTCTTGTTTTTTCATTATTTTAAAATTTGTTTATTGTAATGTACTGGTTTTTAATCTCATTCAGATTCTATTTGTTTCATTTGGAATTTAAAAATATAGACATGTACTCATTCTTGTTGAATGTGATTTTTATTGAATCAGTGACTGATCACAGATAAGGATGTTGAAACATCTTGTAGTGAAGACTTGAATTTATGAAACACTCTTTATGATACTTTGCCAGAATGATGTGAAATGCTTGGTAAATATTTTGGGGGGATGGTATTTTACATTTAAATGCAGGAAATGTTGAATATAACAATATAATACTTAGTTGAATACCATAAACATTTTAGAGAAATTATAATACAAAGCATTTGTGAATGGCAGGTGACTAAAAGTAGATAAATCTTAGATGTTTTAAATTGAGACTACCACAATATTTCATAACACCTTACCAACTATAGATTGGATGTTGTACTACTAGGTACTTTCACCTATTGATATTCTAATTCTTTGTTACTTGCTTTTCCTTTGAAAACAATGACACTATGTTTTCTCCCTTTCCTGACTCTCTTATATCATTTTTCTCCCTTTTCTGCCTATATTTAGATTTAGAAATTATTAAGCCAAGGGTCTCTTTCATGGAATGCTACACATGGTGTCCTTTGTTAACTAGCTAGTTACAGACCTCATCTTTCAGTCCTACATGGCTGATGTTAAAAGGGTACTTTAGTTAAGTGCTCCAGGGTAGATGCGCATTTAGAGGAAGCAGTTTCAAATCTTAATAGCTACTTTTAATATAGTCTAATACATGTTAAACTTTTATTTATCTGGAAGGAAAATGTCTTTTTTTGAGTTATGGTTTACCTGAAAATTGGCTGAAAAATGATTTGCAGTACCTGATACCTTGTTTTTTAAAATCAATGCAGGGGCACCTGGGTGGCTCAGTCGGTTGAGCGTCCGACTTCAGCTCAGGTCACGATCTCACGGACCGTGAGTTCGAGCCCCGCGTCGGGCTCTGGGCTGATGGCTCAGAGCCTGGAGCCTGCTTCCAGTTCTGTGTCTCCCTCTCTCTCTGCCCCTCCCCCGTTCATGCTCTGTCTCTCTCTGTCTCAAAAATAAATAAATGTTAAAAAAAAAATAAATAAATAAAATAAAATAAAATAAATTCAAATGACCAAATCTTAATATAATTTCACTGATCTTAGTACCTTTTGTGTGTGTTTTTTTTTTGTTTTTTTTTTTAAGTAGACTCTATACCCAACCTGGGGCTTGAACTCATGACCCTGAGATCAAGCGTTGCATACTGTACTGACTGAGCCAGCCAGGTGCCCCTCAGTACTTTTTGCAGCATTTAATGGCTTTCCTAATGTGTTACCACCTCTTAAGGTGTTCCTTGTGAGTAAAAGATAATTAGGTAACCAGCTAATTTGCAAGAGATATTAGGATACAATTAGTCCAGGTAAAATCTGAAAGTTTCCAAACTGCATGGAAAATCACCAAATACAAAGACAGTTCCATTTCTATAATGATGATCTGCTTGTAATTTATTATTTCAGTGGCTAGGTTAGAGACTAAATTAAGAGCCAGAGGAAAATTAGTTGGTCTCAGTAATAACACCCTAACTGGTCATTTGAAAATACTTTGTGTGAAAACACTGTCATCTGAAATATTATGGATGTATTCAGTAAATGTGAGCTATCAATACAGACATTATCTTATTTAATCCTTATTACAGTTCTATGAGTTAATATTATTATCCTGAATTTACAGATGAAGAAAAGAGGTTTAGTGAAGTTATCCCATCTAAGGTCTTGTAAAGCTGTAGGATTCTAACCAGACTTTTCTGATTACAGGGCCCAGGTTCTTAGCTGGTAGACTAGATTGTAGTAAACTGAAATCTGATGCTAGAGCTATACTTTTAGTGGCAGTGAACTTTTAATGAAAATCTTTAACTGCCAAACAGAGTCCAAACTTAAAATATTTTGCTTCTGGAAGTATGCATTTTTACCAGTCATGCCAATTGGAACTTAACTTCTTTAGTTTCAGCCTACTGTTCAAAGATTTGTGATAATTTAAGGTGATATGTAGAATTAAAAAGCTATAAGCACTTCTTTACTTGAGATCTTACCATTGACATTCAAGTAAGATATGGTGGGAAGGGGAAATGATAGAAGTGAAATGTTATGGAGTAGGGAATTATGAAACTTTCTGTAAAGGGACAGATAGTAAATATAGTAAATGGCTCTGACAGTCATATGGTCTCTTCTCAGCTCTTCTAAAGCAGCTATAGGCAATATGTAAACAAAAAAGAGTGTTGTCATGTGTTAATAAAACTATAAAAAGGGGCAGGAGCCTGGATATGGCACATTTACCAACCCCTAATACAGAAAATCTTGTAATTTCTGCAACTAAAAGATGAGATTTATTTAGATTTATTTGTGATGATACTGTTTATGCAGAGTGGAAGTTTTCCTTTATTGAATGTATTGACAAAAAAAAAAAAAAAATTACCAAAAGGATGTTAATAATATAAGGAGAGTGGGAATGGTACCTAATAGTAAAGAATACTTTTTCAGCATTTCTGTGACTACTTAGATTAAGTACCTCATAAATTATTTGATGATTCTAGAATATACTTCATTCATTCATTTCTTAGTTATCTTTTTTCTTATCTTGAAAAAAATCTGCCATTTTCATTAGAGTTTTCACTAATTTTAATAAACTTTCTTTCCTTCATCATAAGTTAGAGAGGATTACTATAAAAAGACATGACACATAATTGGGGATGGTTTTATTTTCATTGAATTTATTTTGAAAAGTGATACCTGTGATAGATTGAGGCTTTTTGTGTAAATATATACAGTTGGAAGTATAGGATCAGAAATGGAGTACTCTTGTTATAGTCAGTTTTCAATGTACATTTTATAGATTTCTTATTATAAGAAGTCTTGACCCTAGAGATGCTTTCTGGTGCCACAAAACTTCACTAAACGTGTCATTTGTGGTATTGGCTAATACAGATACTAAATTGAAAATACACTTTTTAATTCTTATTCTCAGAGATTCGTCAGCGAACTGCAGCTCAGAGAAACCTTTCTCCAACACCAGCAAGCTCTAGCCAGGGCCCTTCTCCACAAGTTCCAGTATCTCCTGGACCACCAAAGGACAGTTCAGCCCCTGGTGGACCCCCAGAAAGAACTGTTACTCCAGCCCTATCATCAAATGTGTTACCAAGACGTCTTGGATCCCCTGCTACTTCAGTGCCTGGAATGGGTAAACAGAGCACTTAATGTTATTTACAGTTTATATTGTTTTCTCTGGTTACCAATAAAACGGGCCATTTTCAGGCAGTATGGAAATGGCATTTCATTTGGAAATAGCAGAGCAGTTATCTGATTAAGCAGGAGTTCCATATTCAATTAGCCATAACTCTTTACAGCTGGCACCTTGTGATACTGAAACCTATTTCTTGAGCTCATTTAACTGTTATGGCTTCTTTGTTTAAATGGCAATAAAACTTTGTAGTATTCTGTAGTCAACAGTATAGCATATCTTTTTATATTCAGATTTAGAATGGCTCCAGATTTATATAAAATGGGGATAGAAGAGAACACTTTTGGAATATATTCATGTTTTTTGCTAAACTCTTCACATACATTTTTAAGCATGACAACATATTCCAGGAAGACTATTTCTGCATTGTAGTCTACAGTACTATTATTGTTACTATGGGCTGGTAGATTTTTCTTTCATTAAGCCAAAGAACCTTAGTATTTTCTGACATACTTTAGCATAAAGTTCTATTAAATTAACATGCTGCCTTTACTATTTCATTTCTTTGGATTTTCTTTGTTCAGTGTGGTAGAGCTCTAGGGGAAGACCCCATTTTTGAAGTGTAATAGATTATATTACCCTGATTATTATTTCTTTTGGAGTGTGATGGTACATGGAAATCTACTGCTTCAGCAGATCACATTATTTTATATAAATTTCCATGTCATATTCTTGAATATGTAGTAAATGATTTATCTTGTCTTTATTTATTTATTAAAGTTTATTTATTTATTTTGAGAGAGAGAGAGAGAGCGCACATACACGGGGCAGAGAGAGGGAGGGAGAGGATCTCAACCAGTCTCCATGCTGTCAGCGCAGAGCTGGATTTGGGACTCAGTCTAAACCGTGAGATCATGACCTGAGCTGAAATCAGGAGTTGGACATTTAACTGAGTGAGCTACCCAGGGCCCCTATTTATCTTATTTTAGGATATTTAATTCTAATTTAGATGATTTTATTATTTCATGAGTAATTACTAACCTATAATTTATAATGATTTTGAGGCTAGTGAGTAGTTGATATCAAGTATACAGGGCACTTATATAATAAAAGCAATCTAAATGTTACTATGACAGTAGAGTTTTTTCCTGCTTTGCGTAAAAAAAAAAAAAAGGAGCATAAGATTTTAGAAAACTGTTAATTTATAAACAAATTAAGAAAGCTGGCTGCAAATTAAATGTATATAAGTCATAACTTTAAAGTAGTTACTGAAAAAATACTTTCAAATTTGACATATAATGATGTCACTTAAGGCAGCCATGTATTTTGTGAAATTTAGAAAAATTAAGTTGATTGAAAATTATTTATCTTTCTGTTATTATCTGATTGATTTGAAATACACATGATTTGTAAAGTTCTTAGTTACTGAAAAGTTATGAAAGAACTTTTTCTTGTCTGAGAATGCATGAATTATATACATTTGTGTATCTAATTAGTTTTAAGGAAATAAACGTGTATTTATTTATTTTGAGAGAGAGAGAGAGGGAGAAACCTGTATAAAGTAATAAAAACTGTATTGCATGTATAAGAATAGGGTTATAGAGGGAAAATGGCCTAAATTTCATGATCATGTAAATAAAGCATATTTTACTAATATTCTTGATTTTGTTTTCCATGTAGAAGAGTATTTAAGTTGTACATTGCCAAAAATATGAATGAGTTAAATGATTTCTTATAGAGAAGATTAATAATTCATTTTTTCATTATGCCATATTTGTGGAAGAGACTCAATCTAATGTGTATTACCACAGGGCTCCCATATGTTTGAAAATTAATAACCAGCAGGTACTTGATAATTTGCCAGGCTGTGTAAAAATGACCAGTATTCCTACAATGATTGCTTTTGATGTTTGTATTAATTACCGTTATCCATAACAGCATAAATGTGAAGATGTGTTATTTTAAAAGTCATCAGTATGCACAGCATTTAAGATATTTTTTATGAAATCTGTTGTTTTATGTATCCAGATTCCTTTATGGACATTTTCATTTTAAACATGTAGAAGTAAACTATTCCAGCAAAAGGTAATTTGACTTGAAGGCTTTCAAGATATAATTTGGCATACTTATTCTAGTTGAAAACTTGATAATGAGTGTGCATTATCTAAGTGTTTGCATCCAGGTTTACTTTTTGATGATAACAATTGAATGTTAATACAAGTAAACTAATATCTGATGAAATCTGAAAAAATGTTCTTGATTTGTTATATTAAGAACTTATTCTACAACTTAAATTTCATTTGTTAATTGCTACAATTTTGACATCATTTGCCCTTTTTTAGATGGCAACAGCCTTTAGGTTTGTGGTGATTTACAAAGCAAATCTCTTTTATTATCCTTTAAAACATTAACATAGTATTGTTACTCTTAAACTTTGGTTTTTGTCAGAATCATTTTGAAAACCTTGTATCCTTGTATTGCAAGGCTTATTCCAGCAACGTCTCATTTTGTTGCAAAGTCTTCTGTGAGGTCTTCATGTAAACCTTCATTGCTGCCCATCTTATTTTTGTGTTCATCCTGCCTTGCTTTACAAAGGCAAACATCACTTATTTTATTCTCTCACTTTCTTCTTAGTGCTGCCTTCTGTGTTGTCTCTCAGTTCAGAGTATCTCCTACAAACAGTTCTCTTTCGGTTTTCAAAGTTTGTGGAGTTACAGTTCATAACTCTTCATTTTTGTTGTTGATGTGTTTATGTGATGTAAATCACTAATTAAAACTAGGTTATTGGGGCGCCTAGGTGGCTTAGTTGGTTGAGCATCCGACTCTTGATTTTGGCTCGGGTCATGATCCCAGTGTCGTGGGATTGAGCTCCACATCAGGCTCTGTGCTGAGCACGGGGCCTACTTAAGATTCTCTCCCTGCTTCTGTACCCTGCTTGCATGTGCTGTCTCTCAAATAAAAATGAAAGTAACGAAAAAGCCCCCCCCCCCCCAAACTATGTTATTCTTTTACTCTCTATTCTCCATTTGTCTCTTCTGATATTGCCTAGTTTATTACATGAACACAGTATGTCTCTCTCTTTGTTTAGATCTTCAGTTTTTCTCAGCAATGATTTGTAGTGTTTAGTGTGTAGGTTTTGTATGTTTTTTTGGTTAAATGTATATGTAATTGTTTCCAACTTTTGATCCTAATGTAAATGGCTTTGTTTTGGTATCTCCAGTTGTTCATTGCTTATATATATATATATATATATATATATATATATATATATATATATGCAATTAATTATATTATATATATTATATTATATATATTATATATATTATAAGCTTATATATATATATATATATATATATATATATATGCAATTAATTTTTGTATTTTGGTCTTGTATCCTGTAATCTTGTTAAACTTACTTATTAGTTTTATTAGTTTTTAAATAGATTCTATAGTATTTTCTACATAGACTCTTACATTGTCTGTGAATAACGGTAATTTCTACTTCTTTTCTAATCTGGATTCCTTTTGTTTCTTACTCTTACCTTATTGCACTAGCTAGAACCTTTAAGTATAATATTAAGTAGAAGTGTCAAAAGCAGGGGCACCTGGCTGGTACAGTTGGTGGAGTGTGTGACTCTTGATCTTGAGGTTGTGAGTTCAAGCCCCATGTTGGGTATAGAGATTGCTTAAAATATTAAAAAAAAAAAAAAAAAAAAAAAAAAAAAAAGAAATTGCAAAAGCAGACATTCTTGCCTTATTGCTGATCCTAGGAGGAAAGAAGTTACTTTTTCACCAGTCAGCATGATGTTAACTGTAGGGTTTTTTCTGTTGTTGTTGTTATTGTTTTGTTGTATCTGGATAACTTTTATCAGGTTGAGGAAGTACCCTTTTATTTCTAGGTAGCTGAAGACTTTTATCAATAATGGATAATGGATTTTATCATATTTTTTTTCTGCATCTCTTGAGATGCTAATAATGGGGTTTTAGTTTATTTAATGTCTGTTCATACAGTGAAATACATTGATTTTTAAATATTAGACTATCTTGCTTCCCTGGGATAAATCCGACTTAGTCATGGTGTTTTATTTTTTATATATATTGTTGGGTTTGATTTGCTGAAAGTTTGTTAAAAATGTTTGCATTAATTTTCCTTAGGGATATTGGTCAACAGTATTTTTTTTTTCTAATAATGTCTTTGTCTGATTTTGCTATCAAACGTATGAGAAAGTATTCTCTCATCTTCAATTTCACAGACAAGTTTGTGGAGAGTTTATATTATTTTTTCCTCAAATGTTTGGTAGAATTGACAGGTTGAAGCATCTGACTCTGGTGTTTTCTTTGTGGAGGGTTTTTTGTTTTTGTTTTCAAACTAAAAATTCAGTTGAAAAAAAATCTACAGACTAATATCCCTTAGGAACATAGATATAAAGTTCTTAATGAAATTTTAGCATGCTGAATAGTTACCGGTTTCTTGTTGAGTAAGCTGTGGTAGTTTGGTGGTCTTTCAAAGGATTTGTCTATTTCACTTAACTTTTGAATTTATTGGGATAAAGCTGTTCATTATATTCTTATTATCCTTTTGATATCTTTATAATTTAGATTTATGCCATTTCTTTCATTCCTGTTGATAGTATTTTTTATCTTACCTTTTTTTTTTTCTCTGATTAGTCTGGCTTGAGGTTTATCAGTTTTGATCTTCTCAAAACAACCAGATTTTCTCAATTATTTTTATATTTTCTATTTTATTATTTACTCTTTATTCCTTTATTCTGTTTATCTTGGGTTTCATTTGCTCTTTTCTTTTAGTTTTTTAAGGCGGAAGCTGAGTTCATGAATTTTAGATTTACCCCCTTTCATAGATGTTTAGTGTTATAAATTATCCTCTAAGTACTGCTTTAGCTTTATATCATAAATTTGATATGTTGTTTTTTCATTTTCATTCAATTCAAAATTCCATTTTGATTTTTCTTTGAACCCTCGGTTATTTAAATGTATGTTATTTAGAGATTTGTTATTTGGAGATTTCCTTGATGTCTTTCTGTTGGTGATTTCTAATTTAATTCTATTGTGTTTGGAAAACATACTTTGTATTTGAATCTTCTTAAGTGTACTGAAACTTGTTCTATGTCTCAGAATATCATCTGTCTTGGTAAATGTTTTATATTCACTTGAATACATATTCTGTTTCTGTTGAATAGAGTGGCTATAAATGTCAGGTCAAGTTGGTAGCAGATAGTGGTGTTCAAGTCTTTTATGTCATTACTGATTTCTGTCTTTATTCTGTCAATTATTGAGAGAAAGCTCAATCTCCAACCACATTATTTTGTGTGTATAAATAAATAAATACTATTATACATATACACATTATATATATTGTATATATATGTTGTATATACTGTTATATATATATTTTATATATTATTGTGTATATATATTGTATATACTATTATGTATACATATATAGATTACATATATACCAAATATATACTTGTCTATTTCTTTTTGTACTTCTGTTAGTTTTTGCTTCATGTGTTTTGAAGCGCATTATGATGCATATGTATGTTTAGGATTATTGTGTTCTCTTGATAAATTGACTCCTTTGTCATTATAAATTACCCTTTTTTATCCCTGATAATGATATTAATACAGCTACTCCAGATTTCTTTTGATTAGTGTTAGGAAATTTATATATATTGTTTCTGTTATTTATTTTTAAACTATTTGTGTCTTTGTATTTTATTAAAAAAATTTTTTTAATGTTTATTTATTTTCGAGAGAGACAGAGACAGAATCAGAGTGGGCTAGGGGCAGAGAGAGAGGGAGACACAGAATCTGAAGCATGTTCCAGGCTCTGAGCTGTCAGCACAGAACCCGACGCGGGGCTCAAACTTACGAACTGAACTGTGAGATCCTGAGCCAAAGTCGGACACTCAACTGACTGAGCCACCCAGGCACTCCAATGTTTATTTATTTTTGAAGGAGAGAGAGACAGAGTGTGAGCAGGGGAGGGGCAGAGAGAGAGGGAGACACAGAATCTGAAGCAGGCTCCAGGTTCTGAGCTGCCAGCACAGAGCCTGATGCGGGGCTCAAACTCACAGCTGTGAGATCATGACTCAGCCACCCAGTCAACTGACTGAGCCACCCAGGCGCCCTTGTATCTTTGTATTTTAATTTTTTTTTTTTTTGAAACAACATATATCAGGTCTTGCTTTTTAATCTATTCTGACATCTTTGGCTCATAATGGAGATGTTTGGGCTACATACATTTAATATGGTTGGTATATTTGGGTTTGAGTTTCAGTCTTCTATTGTGCTATTTATTTTTTTTTCTATTTGTCCCTTCTGTTCTATTACTTCTCTGCCTTCTTTTGAATTGAGTATCTTTTATTATTTTATTTTATCCTTTTTCATTGCCTTACTAACTGTATTGCTTTCTCATGTTATTTAAAATTTTTTTTTTTTTTACATTTATTTATTTTTGAGAGACAGAGAGAGACAGAGCACAAGTGGGGGAGGGGCAGAGAGAGAAGGAGACACAGAATCCGAAGCAGGCTCCAGGCTCTGAGCTGACAGCACAGAGCCCGACGCGGGCTTGAACTCACAAACTGTGAGATCATGACCTGAGCCGAAGTCGGACGCTTAACCGACTGAGCCACCCAGGTGCCCCTTTTTCACATTATTTTAGTGGGTGTTTTGGGGTTTACATATGTCTTATATGTATATACTTTAACTTACAGTTCACCTTCAAGTGATATAATACCAGTTCACAAGTAGTTTGAGATTCTAACAACAGTATACTTAGGTTTCTCCTTTCCTGGACTTTGTGCTATTATTTCCATACATTTTACTTCTAGATATGTTGTAAACCACACACACAAAAAGAGTTATTTTTCCTTTAAGCTATCAATTATATTTTAAAGGGATTTAAATAATGAAAGTTTTCTATATTTACCCGCATGGTAACCATTTTCGTTATTTTTCTTTCCTTTGTATAGATCCCACTTTGTGTCTGATGTCATTTTCCTTCTGCCTGAGGACTTTTAACATTTTTACAGTGCAGTTCTGCAAATGATGAATTCTTTCAGTTTTGTACGTTTGAAAAAGTTTTAATTTTGCCTTCATTTTTAAAAGATGTTTTTGCTAATACGGAATTCTAATTGATAGTTTTTCTTTAAAAATATTGTTTTACTATCTTTTGGTTTTCTTATTTTCTGATGAGAAATCTGTCATTCTTATCTCTGTTTCTCCGTATGTAATGCACCTTTTTATGACGGTGTTTAAGATTTTCTCCTTATCACTGGTCTTAAGCAATTTGATGATCTGTGCCTTGGTGCAAAGTTATTTCTTGTGCTTAGGGTTTGTTAATATTCTTGGATTTGTGGGTTTATAGCTTTCATCAAATTTGGAAAATTTTTGTGCATTATTTTTTTGCAGTACTGTTTTCTCTTTCCTTTCTTATGGACTCCAATTATATGCATATTATGCAGCTTGCTGATGATTTTTTAAAAAAATTTATAGGCTTTTCTTTGTGTTTCATTTTGTATGGTTTCTATTGCTATATCTTCAAATTTACTTTTTCTTTTCCCTGTAATATCCAAAGTGCTATTTATCCCATCAGCAGACTTTTCATCCTAGACATTATAGTTTTCATCTGTAGAAGTTCAGTTTAGGTCTTTTAAATTTTTCCATTTCTTTACTACCACATTGAATCTTTCCTGTAGATTCTCAAGCGTATGGAATAGAGTCATAATAAGCATATATTTGTCTACTGAGGCGCCTGAGTGGCTCAGTCAGTTAAGCGTCCAACTTCAGCTCAGGTCATGATCTCACAGAGCCCTGTGTCGGGCTCTGTGCTGACAGCTCAGGGTCAGGACCCTGCTTCGAACTCTGTGTCTCCCTCTCTGTCTCTGCCCCTCCCCCACTCATGCTCTGTCTGTCTCTGAAAAATAAATACATGTAAAAAAAACCAACAAAATACAAAGCTTTAAAATAATGTGTATTTGTCTACTAATTCTATAAACTGTCATTTCTAGGTCATTTTTGGTTATTTTTCTCATTATGGGTTGTATTTTCCTGCTTATTTGCATGTCTAATAATTTTTTAATACTTTTTTTTAATTTAATTAAATTTATGGGTCAATGCCCATCCCCCATTTTCCCCTCTCCCCCATCAACCCTCAATTTGTTCTCTGTATTTAAGAGTCTCTTATGGTTTGCCTCCCTCCCTCTCTGTAACTGTTTTTTTTTTTTTCCCCTTCTCTTCTCCCATGGTCTTCTGTTAAGTTTCTCAAGATCCACATGTGAGTGAAAACATATGCTATCTGTCTTTCTCTGACTGACTTATTTCACTTAGCATAATACCTTTCAGTTCCATCCACATTGCCACAAATGGCAGGATTTCATTCTTTCTCATTGTCAAGTAGTATTCCATTGTATATATAAGCCATATCTTTATCCATTCATCAGTTGATGGACTTTTAGGCTCTTTCCATAATTTAGCTATTGTTGAAAGTGCTGCTATAAACATTGGGGTACAAGTGCCCCTGTGCATCAGCACTCCTGTATCCCTTGGGTCAATTCCTAGCAATGCTATTGCTGGGTCATAGGGTAGTTCTATTTTTAATTTTTTGAGGAACCTCCACACTTTTCCGGAGAAGCTGCACCAGTTTGCATTCCCACCACCAGTGCAAGAGGGTTCCTGTTTCTCCACATCCTCGCCAGCATCTATAGTCTCCTGATATGTTCATTTTAGCCACTCTGAGTGGTGTGAGGTGGTATCTCAGTGTGGCTTTGATCTGTATTTCCCTGATGATGAGTGATGTTGAACATCTTTTCATATTTCTGTTAGCCATCTGGATATCTTCTTTGGAAAAGTGTCTATTCATGTCTTCTGCCCATTTCTTCACTGGATTATTTGTTTTTCAGGTGTGGAGTTTGGTGAGTTCTTTATAGATTTTGGATACTAGCCCTTTATCCGATATGTCATTTGCAAATATCTTTTCCCATTTCGTCGGTTGCCTTTTAGTTTTGTTGATTGTTTCCTTTGCGGTGCAGAAGCTTTTTATCTTGATGAGGTCCCAATAGTTCATTTTTGCTTTGAATTCCCTTGCCTTTGGAGATGTGTTGAGTAAGAAATTGCTCTGGCTGAGGTCAAAGAGGTTTTTTCCTGCTTTCTCCTCTAGGGTTTTGATAGTTTTCTGTCTCACATTCAGGTCTTTCATCCATTTTAAGTTTATTTTTGTGTATGGTGTAAGAAAGTGGTCTAGTTTTCATTCTTCTGCATGTTGCTGTCCCGTTCTCCCAGCACCATTTGCTAAAGAGACTATCTTTTTTACCACTGGATACTCTTTCCTGCTTTGTCAAAGATTAGTTGGCCATACATTTGTGGGTCCAATTCTGGGTTCTCTGTTCTATTCCATTGGTCTATGTGTCTGTTTTTGTGCCAATACCATGCTGTCTTGATGATTACAGCTTTGTAGTAGAGGTTAAACTCAGGGATTGTGATGCCTCCTGCTTTGGTTTTCTTCTTCAGTATTACTTTGGCTATTTGGAGTCTTTTGTGGTTCCATACAAATTTTAGGATTGTTTGTTCTAACTTCAAGAAGAATGCCGGTGCAATTTTGATTGGGATTGCATTGAATGTGTAGATTGCTTTGGGTAGTATTGACATTTTAACAATATTTATTCTTTTAATCCATGAGCATGGAATGTTTTTCCATTACTTTGTGTCTTCTTCAATTTCCTTCATAAGCTCTCTATAGTTTTCAGCATACAGATCTTTTACATCTTTGGTTAGGTTTATTCCTAGGTATTTTATGGTTCTTGGTTAATGCTTAGTTTTTGAGAGAGACAGCGCATGAGTGGGGGAGAGGGAGAAACAGAATCTGGAGCAGGCCCCAGTCTCTGAGCTGTCAGGACAGGGCCCGCCATAGGGCTGAACTCACAAACCATGAGATCATGACCTGTGCCTAAGTCAGACGCTTAACCCACTGAGTCATCCAGGTGCCCCATCATGTCTAATAATTTTTAATCTGATATCAGGCATTCTAAGTTTTATGTTATTGAACACTGGATGTTTTTATGTCTCTATAAGGTCCTCTGAATGCTTACCCAGTGACCTGTGAGTTATGAAGTTTTCCACTCTGGTTGGTGAGAACGTGCTATACTTTGGCCCCATGTGAATACTATTACCTTTAATATTTGGGGGCAATTCTTTCTCTGTCCTCAGTTTCATCATACACATGTACCAATCAGTACTCTGTTGAATAGTCTCAGGGATCCTCTGTAGATCTTTGGTGTTCTTGCTCTGTGCATTTTCTTCTCTCTAGTACTCTTCCTGTAAACCCAAGCTGCCTTGGTCTTCCTAGAGTTCCAGCTTTATCTTCTCAAATTTAGGGAGACTGATACATTTCAGCTGGGTTTACCCTCCCTGAGCTGTTGCCTAGAGATTTTCTCCAGGCAACAAGCTGGGGCAATTGTAGGTTCATCTTACTTGCTTTTGGTCTCTCAGGAATCTTTATCCTACCTTGCCTGATTTTTAATGTCCTTACAACTGTTTCATAATATATTTTGCATAGTATTTTAGTTGTTTTAGGTGGAAGGTAAATCTGACCCCTGTTTTACTCTATTATTGCCCCAAATGGAAGTCTCCTAATTTGTTATTACATAAGATTTTAAGAATCTGGGCATTTTAAAAATTAGTTTGTACAGAGACCAATGTAGCTTCATTTCTTAATAGATTATGTTGACGGTTTTGATATAGAACATAATTTAACATATTTTGTAGTATGTATTTTTAATGAAAACCTGAATGCTCTGAAGAGATTTATAAGAATTGCTGTTATTTTTGTTAAAATCTTTCAAAAGTTCTGACAAGCATGGATAGTACTTGGTAAGTTAATTAAAATTTAAATGTATTTTATACATATAAATAAATATGTGAGTAATATTTAAATATGTATTATGTAAAAATAACTATATAAATAAATTTTATTGTTCCTTTACTAGGTCTTCATCCTCCAGGTCCACCTTTAGCAAGACCCATTCTCCCCCGAGAGCGAGGTGCTCTGGATAGAATTGTTGAATATTTAGTTGGTGATGGTCCACAGAACAGGTAATGTTTGTTAGGGTGGTAGGTAAATGAAAATGAAGAAGTTTATTGGTCAAAAGGGTGTGTGTGTGTGTGTGCGTGCATGCACACTAGACATTCTATGGTTTTGTGACTCCTGTTTCCTGATTTTAGAACATAATAGAATATTTTATGTCCCTGTAAAAGAGAACATACTCAGTTGTTTTTTGGTAAGAGTTTTGATAAAATACAAAAAAATATATAGAGAGAACAAAAACTGTTGTAACCCTACTATAAGATTATTTTTAGAGAAATTAAATCATTTGTTTGAAACTTTTAAACTTGAAGAGCACACAAATAGTGAAAACTTGGTAGTTTGTAAGAAATGGGGTTTTATAGATGTCAGTATGGGAGTCGGTGATGGTAATGATTTTAATGGCAACGAGGACAATTTAGATATGTTTGACACTATGGTTTTCAAAATAGTTTTCTAATTATTATCTTATTTGATTTTTACAATAATTCTAGGAAGATAGGGGTGATGTGAGCAGAGCAACTGTCATAATATAGACTTTTCAAAAATACTTTAGGATAGTAGACTAGAATATTTGACAAGGTTATTGGTTAATATTATTTCAATAAAAGGACTAGAATTTAATGTTAATGTAATAATTGTATATTATTCAAAACAGACAAGTTGTTGTTTGGTCGGGCCAAGTGTTAAGTGCATACACAGAGAACAGAGAGAATGTATAAATAGGAAATGAGGAAGATGTATAACTAGGATAGACACAGCAATCGTGATGTTTGGAAGTTAACCTTTGGACTGGACTAAACAAATTCATTTCTTTACTACAGGCTTCTCAGAAGTTTTATTTTTATTTTATTTTATTTTATTTTATTTTATTTTATTTTATTTTATTTATTTTTCAGAAGTTTTAATAACATTCATTGTGAATCACTAAGGGGTTCCATCTTTTCCAATCTAATCTGACCACGGATTTTGGGTCTATTATCGTCAGAAATATATGTTAGGAAGTACTGAAATTTAAGTGTTCTGTTACTGAATATGTTTGTTACCTTAGTAAGGATATATTCATTTGACTGTTGCTTAGTTTGTTTTTCGTTTTGTGTATAAATTATATTTTAGAAAGGTTGAAATTTTGGCTGTTACGGTTAAAGGGTATTGTTTATTGTTTACTAAGTAACATTTAGTCTGTTATGGCATATTTAGCTGTGTAAAATATTGGTTAGCTGTGATGGCTATTTTCATGGGCTTTGTCTGCATTTGTAACTGATCTGTTCATTTTTCCTTTTGGTGTAGGTATGCCCTTATATGTCAGCAGTGTTTTTCTCATAATGGAATGGCTTTGAAAGAAGAATTTGAATACATTGGTAAGAATTATTGGGCATTTAGATTAAAATATTTTACTCTTAAATATTTCATCCTATGCCAAGTCCCATGTAATGTCACTTTGTTTTAGGTGCTCTGTTTGTATTGTTCAGGCATATTGTCCTTATTTTAGAACACAGAGCAAAGCAGGAACAACAATGCAGGTTTTTTCCTCATATAGTGTACAACTTCTAGGTCTTTTCAAACTTCATTGTGCATCAGAATCACCTGAAGAGCTTTTAAAAATACCATGCCCAAGACTCACCAACTAAGAGTCTGTTTTAATTGATTTGGGGTAGGTCCAAGCTTTTTTTTTTTTTAAGCTCCTCAGAGGATTCTCATGTGCAGCCACTATTAAAAATTATTGTACTAAATTACTTATGTTTCTTAAATATGACATACTATAGTTTCTTGGGCACGTGAGCAATGTTCTGGATTTTAAAATCCCTAATGATTATAGTGACTAGAAATGTAGTTTCTGTAATACATTTGGATCATAATATTAATATTATTTTGCTATTAGATAACCTGCTGTGTAACTTACCATCTTTTCTGATTTATTTATTTACCTATTATTTATTTATTATTTTTAAAAATACAATTTATTGTCAAGTTAGCTAACATACAGTGTACATAGTGTGCTCTTGGCTTCGGGAGTAGATTCCCATGACTCATTGCTTACATACAACACTCAGTGCTCATCCCAACAAGTGTTCTTTTCAATGCCCATTACGTATTCCTCAACCCCCCCCTCCCCCCATCCACCTTCAGTTTGTTCTCTGTATTTAAGAGTCTCTTATGATTTGCCTCCCTCTCTGGTTGAAACTACTTTTTTCTCCTTCCCTTCTCCCATGGTCTTCTGTTAAGTTTCTCAAATTCCTCATATGACTGAAAACATATATCTGTTTTTCTCTGACTTTTCTGTTTTAAAATTAATATTCTAATTCTAATAATAATTAGAAATTATGCTTTAAAATTAGCTTTTGTTAGAGCACCTGGCATTGTTATTAAAACTAGATGTAGTTTCACAAGGGATAAATAACTTTTGAAGGGTTCTTTGACTATTTGCAAAAGTAATCTTGAGAATGATCTGATTAGTCCTTGAATTTTTTTTTTTTTTTGGTTTGTGGTTTGGTTTATTTTTTAAAAAAATTCTCTGCAGCTTTTCGATGTGCCTACTGTTTTTTCTTGAATCCTGCAAGAAAAACTAGACCTCAGGCTCCAAGACTTCCAGAGTTTAGTTTTGAGAAGAGGCAGGCAGTGGAAAGCTCAAGTTCAGTCGGTCCCTTGCCCTCAGGAAGTGTGATTTCGTCAGAGAACCAGACCAGTGAAGGTATGAATATGTTAATTAAAAAGTTTTATCTCTTAATAATGTTTGCTATTTAACATTAAAAGCATAATGCTTTTAGATAAGAATGGATTAATTTATCAGATTTTGCAGCATGCATATATCAGCTATTGCTCTGATACTCAGCCCTCCTGTGTGATTGGTATGATGTGTTTCAGGTTTAAAATGTAGGTTACCCTGTGTTAAGCAGCATCCACCCACAGCTGGGTAAACATTGTTTATGGAGTGACATCTAGGAACTGTTGGGAGATTTGACTAGTGGTACTTTAATGGAATCATTTTTTCAATTTATTTAAGTGAAGCATGTTATAAGAATTACGCAACTACTTGTAAGGGTAAAATTCTGCTATAATTTGTAGTTAACATTGATAAAATAGATTCGTGCCTACCATTGGAATTGGTAAGGTTACCAGAAGCAAGAAACTTTGGAACTGGAAAGTCGTCCTTGGCATTCTTTGGATAAGTATGTTGATAGGACTGGTGTTTCTTTGAAACAATTTATTGAGGTGCACAAGATTTAACATTGCTGCTGTATGCCTTTGATGTAAAACAACCTTTTGCAAAAGAGAAACAGAATTTATCAGAATTCATTGGTTTTTAGGATTCATCTTTAATTCTGTTTTAGGACTTCTTGTGGAAGTTTCATAAGCAAATGGAAAAGATGAGGTGGAAGATCTGACTATTAATTGCCAACTGTTTCTTGTTAATATGAGGTGGGGAGCTATTTGTTAAGCAGCTCCTAGTCATGGAGATGCTAAAATTATGGCACAGGCCATGATATTTTGGTGCTATGCCTGATGTAGAAAAAAATCCATATTCGAAGTTTGGTTCACATAGTGTATTTAGCAGTCTGTATTCATCCTTTTAATTTCTAGGAATTCTCATTTATAGATATTTGGTTTCTTCTTTATACAAACACTGAGTAGTGAAAAAACTGCTTTAACTGAGAACAATAAAGCAGTGAATTTTCAGATATCGGAAGGTTAATATAAAAATTTGAGTATCTTTTTTTTTTTTTTTTTTTTAACTTTGAAGAGCGAACCTAAAATACGTGTGTTGATTTGGGCTTGGCTTTTGGCTTACTAACATGCATCAGAATGAATTTGAACACAGATAACCATGACAAGAAGTGTGTATACTTTCAACACTGAATCAATACATTCATTTTCTCCAAGTCTGCAGTATCAACTCCAAACATATCACATTTTTTCTTTTGCTTAAGTCATGCTCTGAAGCTGATTATTGCATGCAAATCACCTGCCTTGCTATTGCAGCCTCTTGGAACTGAAAACTAAGGAATTTCATACTGAAGATGCCTACAGGAAAATTTGAAGTCCTTTCCATAAATAAGTAACCTTGCTTATGAAAGCTAAAGTGAATATTTGAAAGCCAATAGTTCGGACACACACACAAAAAAGAAACAAAAGGAAAAACAGCCAACAAAATAAAAATCTTGATGAGTCCCATGCTTTATATCTTCTCCCAGGGTTGAGATGGATAGTTAGCAAACAACACCCAGCTATACCTTTCCTTCTCATCAAATCTAGGAGGAGCAATACCCCAGATGTCTCATTTTCTATCTGAAATCTCCAGAACGAAGTCTAACTGGCTCAGACTCAGCCCTAATAAGGTAATGTTTGTAGGTGAAGACAAAGCTTGAGGCAAGGTCTGACAGCTGTGTAGGGCTGGAAACTGAAGCAACAATTCCATTTGGTTGAGATGGTCTTTGGAGGAGTAACTTTTTCATACTTCTCTTTGGATTCATTGAAATGGCTATGAGAATTTTTTACTTCTTTGGCTTTCCAGAAGATTGAAACTTTTCTCCAAGATTCTGTCTCAGCACTGTGATACACAGTTATCATTTCCAAGCTGCAGTTCTTTAGTAGACGACTAGGAAGTATTCTGATGAAAGATGAAGCTGCATTTGTTGTGACTGCTGGCGGCATACCCTTAAGTTTAAATTGAACAGTAAGTAAGGCCATATCATCTCAATCATCTACTTTTGGTGCCAAGAGCCAGTATAATGGAGGGCTTATATTTCTGATTTCCACATTCTTGATGTAAAAACTTGAGGTCCAAAAGAAAAAAAAAATCTTTCCTGCTTTTATTTTCATATTTTTTAAAAGTAGTGAAGTAGCTCCTTAGTCATTATAGAAACTGCAGAGATTAGGTGATTGAATTCACAGATGGAACTAAAAGGTAACTTTTTTCCATCTGGATTTTTCTTTCAACAAATATTCTATAACCATTTATATGAATAATCTTGAGTCATTAGAAGCAGCCTTTTTTTTTTTTTCAATCTATGATATAAGACTTTGAAATTAAGTTTTGTCTTGATTCTGCTACTGGGAGATTTTGCATTTAGGATGAGACACAAGGTTTTTGAAAAATTTTTGGATCACTCTTTAGAACAACTTATGAAATGTTGGAAAGTTTTCATCAAAGAAGGAGACCTGGAAGAAATTTCTCCCGTTAATTACTCATTTGGATTCCTAGAATTTTTTTTCTAGAATTGTGTGTCCAGATGCTTTGGTAATAGAATATTGAAGAAACACAAGAAGTTAGGACTATGGATTTTCTTTTTATCTAGGAGCATACTAGATGTGGTATGCCAAAGTAATAAAGTACTTTTAGGTTACTGGGTTTCTTTTATGGCTAAATGAGTGGTGCAATAATACCTGAATCTCCGCTAAGCCACATTAAAGTGGTTTATCAGTTTTGCTTTGTTAAAATGTGCTTTCCAGAATACTTGATATGTAGCATTCTTTTTTGTTAACTATGATAATAATTAGAAAAAGAGATTTCTGTATTGTTAGTGTACCAGTACGGTGATTTTAGGTTAGCATGTTTGAAAAATGTTAATGTTGTTCTAATTGCTCAGTTGTATTTGTCTAGCTCATATGTAATTATTTTAATAAAAAATAGCTTTTACTTAATTGGAAATAATTTGCTAATAGTAAAACTCATGGCCTTTAATCAATATTATCAAAAATAGTAAAATTCATTTAAGGTGAAATTTATTTTGGTAATTGATTTCTGCTTTTTTCTTTTAAGCAATATACTGTTACTGTTAGGTATGTTAAACTAGAGAAAATTCTATTTTTAGTGTTGTTTGTTGTGAGGCTCTAGGAAATTGAACTATTTGATAATGTAAACTTTGTTGAATTCTATGTATTTATCAGATCCAAAAAGCTTGTACCTTTGTTGATATTTAATTATGTACAGCTTCTTCAAGGTGTATATTTGCCTATAGGATGTTTTTGCATGTTTGTTTTAGACATAGAGATCTTATGCCCTTCTGATTCTCTTTTCTAAAACGCCTTCACCTAATAGTTTTACATTGTTGCCTAATAATGACATTTCTTACTCATCTAATGAATTTTTTTTTACCAATGCTAAATAACAGTACTATTGTTAAACAATATTCTATTGCTCATTATGAGTTATTTTCTCATAGGTGGTTTTTATTTAATTGAATTTTATTCATTGAACTATTGGGTTAAGTTTTGAGATGAGATGGGATTCATGTCTTTGTTCCTTAATATAAGTTGACCATTTTCCTGAAGGCAGAAAAATCTTGTAAAAACTGCTTTGCTTAAAACCTATGAGTTAGTTCAAAGACAAACTGTTCATTTTATTTGAACAAATTCTCCTTTGGGTAAGTTTTACACATATAGTGGGTACTGATGTGTGGGCAAGGCAAAAGTTTGATGCATTAGCAAGACAAATTTTTGTTATTGTAAAAGGAATAAAAAGTAAGAATCTAAATGAATCCACTAAAATATGAAGGGTTTTCAAAGGCATAAATAAATAGAATCGTGGGGTTTTTTTCCCTGTGGAAATTATATATTTCTAAAGGAAATACATGAATTTGTTTTGCTAGACTATTCTTTAGTTTTCTTAGAAAATTATTCTTTCAAGAGCTAGAATAAAAACCTAAAAGTAAGGTGATGTTCTTACATGTTTTTGCATGTGCATGGTTTATAGATGAGACATTGGTATTTGTTATACAGTTATACTCAGTGTTATGAGTTTGAGTTATCTAGCTGAGTGGAGGCTTTGCCCAAACCAACTGGAAGCCAGTTGTTACAATTTGGTAGAGAAAGCTTCTCTCTCAAAGATACTGAGGTGAGAGTGGGGCAGGGGGTAGGAGTGGGGGAAGGAACAAATTCCATGGGTCATTTTTGTTTTATGATTGTGATATGTTGGTTTCTTAACATTATGCTTGCCGAAACTGATTTTTAAAATTTTCTTACATAGGTCATTCAGGTAACTTTGTTTTAATTTTGGTGTTAAATTGGTTTTGCACAGGGGAGAAGAGGCCTGTTTAATTAGTGTAAACACACAGGCTGGTTTCTTTTTTAGTATTTTCTGCCCAGATGTTGACATCTTTTGTAATGTATTTTTTACCACCAAGCTATTTTAAACTACAACTTTGCAGAAAAAATTTGCTGTTTTTATTAGAATAGGCAAATGATATTCTCCCATAGAAATAAAGTAAATTTAGAATACATTTAATGATCTTATTATAAAGCCCTGTGGTTTAGTTATTAAACACGTAATTCTCTGTTAATCTTGTACACCTAATTCACTTAAATCTTGTTTGGATGACTTTTCACAAAATGGCATTGGCACCTAAAAATCGAATATTTATGTCATTTAGACTTATGTCTGCAATATAGGCATCATGACACATACTGGTTTTTCTGTAGTATTACTATTCTTAAAATGACTTTTCTGCAAATTAACCTGGGAGAGGAGAAGTAGTCATTAATAGCTTTTTGATTATTTTCAAGCCCTACCCATAATTTCACCAATTTTTAGTATTCTGTGTATTCTTTGCAATATGATACAGTATTGACAAGCAAACTTTGTGTATGATGTCATTTTCTTTTTTTTTAATTAAAAATTTTTTTTCTTTAATATTTATTTTTGAGAGACAGAGAGACACAGAGGGTGAGCAGGGGAGGGGTAGAGAGAGTGGGAGACACAGAATCTGAAGTAGGCTCCAGGCTCTGAGTTGTCAGCACAGAGCCCGACACGAGGCTTGAACTCACAAACTGCGAGATCATCACCTGAGCTGAAGTTGGTTGCTTAACTGACTGAGCCACCCAGGCGCCCCGATGTCATTTTCTAATTATGATAGCCCATGGTATTTCTTAGAATTCATCTTAATAGACATTTAAAAATTTAAGTATTGTAGTACTTCTTTTTGTGTTATCTGCTTTAAGACCCCAGAATTTTTTAATTAAATTGGATTTGACCAATGATGTGTCTGCTTCTGAAAATAGTTACATGACAAAGCTTTAAGATGATAAACAATCAACTTGAGTACTTCTGTTTAAGTTCAGTACTGAGGCAGTTGGTCAGACAACGTGACAAATTACATGGGCCTCTATTCACTTAAACACATTTATTGGTGAGTCCCGGATTCTGAGCTTTTTCTTTTCATTTTGTGTGGCTTTATTGTTTTGTTTTGTGTTTTTTTTTTTTTTTCAGAAGGCTTTCTAAAATATAACAA
This sequence comes from Panthera leo, assembly GCF_018350215.1. Taxonomy (NCBI): domain Eukaryota; kingdom Metazoa; phylum Chordata; class Mammalia; order Carnivora; family Felidae; genus Panthera; species Panthera leo. The sequence continues at coordinate 163,148,067 of NC_056686.1, read as the reverse complement.
ATTGTAAAGTTCTTGGCAAGTAAGAACTCTCAATGGCCAGAGAGTTGTGGAAAACCGTGAGTCTTAGAATTCTATCCTGGATAATTTCTGAGAGGGTAGAATTACAAATGGTTGGCAACTCCTGAAGTTTTCCACTGAAGAACTTGCTTGCCCTTGTGGCAGAAATGCTCTGTACATGTTTAGAGAGTTTCGTATGTACTTTCTGCTTTTCCTTTATGCGCTGGAACATTCATATAACAAAACTCAAACAATCTACTGCCTTTCTACCTTGAGTTTTGGAAGATTCCAAGTGGTACAGCAATGCCATTTTCAGTTCCTTTTAAGATGAGAATAGCATTTTTGTGACATTTGACATAAATAGGATTTGTGAACATTACTCACTACTTTTGGGGATCATGTGAATTTTCATACAGTAAAACCTCATTAACTTGGATGTTCCCAACTGTGGAATTTTGGCCTTTCATTCTATATATGAAAGAGGGAAGGAGGTTGTAACTAATTCTGTAAACTATAGTCCAAGATATGTTTAAAGACATAATTACTTTATGTGAATTACTATATATGTAATTACATAATTACTATATATGTGAAATATAGATAATTTGTATTTATTAAAACTGATAATGGTAAACCACGACTTTGTAAGACCTCCACATTTCTGTGTGCATACAGCACATAATTTCTTTGCAAAACTATTAACTAATTTTATTTATTTAGCAAGACTCTGACCTGTACTGTAAAGGAACTAAACTTGAACTTGAACTTTTTACTAATGTAAACTGGTTTTTCCTCTGATTTTTTGAATTAATAACATTTGTAGTGTATCGTAAGGGATCTTGTATGAGCATAATAAAATCTGCTTATTTGTTTAGCTGATGTGATTTAACGATATTTCTCCTAGCAAGGATATTTGTTACTATCTATTACAAAAAACAAAAGCTAGATTTTTATTTTTGACTTGGAAAATAAGAGGCCCAAAGCTTTCTGCTTCTGACATCTTCCCCTCCCCACTGGCATTTAATTTTTTTAAACTTTAAAGAATTAAAGGGACTTTATTGAATAAAATAATAATAATTATTATTAGGGATTTGAGTTTAATGAAACTCAAAAGAGAGTTTAAAGGGAGTAAATTTTCAGGTAGGAACCAAGACCCTCCCTTAGCTTCTACTATGGCGACAGGGGCCAAAGACCCTTCCCTTCTCTTAGTATTCTAGGTATATAGCATATTCTGACCCAGAGGTTTAAATCCTGAGAACTTGTCTTGCAGAGGGTTGAAGGGAGACTTTTCATGGGAAAAGGTAGATCCAGATCACCCCAGTCTTTGGATAATAGAGATGCAAATCAGTGTGGGGAATAGCACAGCCTACACACACAGACACACACACACACACACACACACACACACACACACACACACACACACACTTATTGTTTACAGGGTTGCCTGGGTGCCAGGGACATAGTTCTTTCAGGAAACATGATCTGGGAGTTAATACATTGGCCTCATTTGCTGTACTGTTTTCTTATGGCACATAAATCTGTTGGAACTTAGTTTGCTTTATTTGGACATTTAACTTTCAAATACATCTTTACGAAATTTCCTGAATATTGTGAAAGTTGCTAAATTTTAGGAAAATATAGGGCTTTGGGTAAAAGTGTGTTTATGCATTTGTTTTCCCCAAATTGTTTTTTTTCATCAACTTCATTCATACCAACTCATATATGGGTATGCTACAAGGAGTTAAGTACATATTTTAAAAGATTTTAAGGATAATGTTAGACCATTCTTCTGTTTCTTAGTTCATGTATGTGTGTGCTTATCTTTTGTTTATCTTATTTAGCAGTGTTAACGTTTGGGTATGCCTAAAATCTTGACTCTTTATCTTTTCAGAATCTTTAGAAGAACAAGATGTTCTTGATAACAGTACAGAGCAGACAGATCAGAAAATATCAGATACAGAGCAGACAAACCAAGGGATTGAAAAAATTTCTGGCACAGAGGACCCAGAGGAGAGACAAGAGACCGAGAATGAGGAGACCTCGGTGAATGAAGCCAAATCAACAGTTCCCAGAGTGGATTCTATTCCGAATCCTGAACTCAGTGGAGAATCTTTGATGGCAGTGTAGTAAATGCTTCCACGTGCCTTCCACTGGACATTCGTAGACTTGTTGATGTCAGTTACTGCTTTTTAGGTGCTGCTTTCTTTTTTTCCCCCCTAAGGATGTGCTTGATATCATTTGAATTCAGATTACTTAGCTATTTCAATATGTCAGAATTGTAGCTACTGGGTATTAAATTAAAGGCAAGTGATATCACTAAAGGAAGATCCTTTGGAATGTACAAAGACCCACACTGTTTAGCCAGCGTTTAGATGTTTTCTTCCATTCTAAAAGTAAACAAACATAGCATTCTTGTTTTCTCTATGTGTGACCTGTAAATAATACCCATTTTGACATAGGAAGAACTTTGGTTATGAGTAAGTTCTAATAGTGTTCGTTTTAAGGAATGAAACCCGATTAAGATTTTAAATAATTCATTATCAAAAATGGATAAAATTTTAATTCTTGAGATATTTTCCAGGAGGGGAAATGTCTATTTAGGCATTTACATTAAGTGGTATGAAAGTTACAAATAACTATATAGGCATTGGTACGAATTCTCAGTAAGAATGCAACTGAACAGTCAAGTGCAGTGTTTCTTTTTGATGTTTCTTATTTTGCAGCTGGGCCAAAGGCACATGATGTATATAATTAGCTTATGTTTACATATTAACATATAGGAAATATCTCTGCACTTGACTGTACTTGAATTCTGAGCATTATTTATACTTGTAAAATAATGGTGATATTATAAGTGAATTTTGTGCTCTTGTGTGTGTATTGTTAAGGAAAATAAAGATGATCTGGCAGCAGTTTCTTTTTGTTAAATATCTAGACTTCTTCAGACAGTGTCTTGGTAGATGACTTGGCTATCTGAAAAATCTTAGTAAGGGGAGCTCACAATAAAATTAATCCATAGACTCTCCTGAGAGCAAATTTTGATGCTTCTGTTCAGACCAATTGCCTTTCAAACTCAGAGAAATAGTGACATGTAGACGTTCTAATCAGAGATTAGAGTTTCCTGATTCGGGAAAACCTTAAGCCATTTGTAATTTTTTATTTTGAGAGACAAATAAGTATTGTGAGAATAGGTAGTTACTAGTAGTTCATTGGGTTTAATATATGTATTAACTGGCAAAAAATTAGACCCAGAATGGTAATTCTCATACCTTGCATACAATGTGGTTGGTGATCTTATTTTCCTTTTATCTTTCTTCTCCATTATTCAAAAAATTGAAATCAAGTTATGCCAAAGGGAAGCATATACAGGAATGGTACATATGGGAAATATTTCTAAATTGTACGTAGTTTATTAAAAATTTAATAAAATAATATTTGTTATTAAAAATTCATATTTATGATTTAATATCTTATATATGATAGGTATTTTAATGAACCCAATCTGTTAATAGTCTGAGGCGTTATGGCACAGGGACCAGAGTTTTTGAGATTACAAAACGCTTTAAATTTCAGCTCTGCAGTCTTGGGCAAGTAACTCAACCTGAGACTGGTTTTTCAACTGTAAAATGGGAAGTATGGTACCTACTTGTTGGAGTATAGGGAAGGTGAGAAATAATTTGTATAATATGCCTATTATTCATAGATAATTAAGCAGATGGTAGCATTTTATATTATTGATATCCTTGTGAAATATGAAGGGCTATAAATTCTTCCTCTTGCAAATAAGGAAATGAAAAAATAATGTGAACATAGAATTCAGCTGCTCAGAATCAAGCCAGTATTCTCTGCATCAGCTTTTCTCTATCTTATACATGTATAGAAACACATAGATTAAGGAAATAGGAACCTGAAGCTGTGGAATATCATCTCTGAATGTAATTTTTTGGGGTGGGGGGAGTGAATCCATCAGATTTTGTACGTTATGGGCTCATAAATATTTTAGTAACATCTTGTTGAGTCGTCTTGTTTTAAAACATTCAAATTCTGATACACATTGCTTGAAAATGAGGAGTATTTCAGAGAAATATAACTTAATGATAGAATCAAGCAAATATTATGAGAAATAACTTTGCAAGAAATGTGGAAGAAGGTTAAAAGGGGATTAGTAAAATTAATGCAATGGGTAACATGCTTACCCATTGTATAGTGATTGTATAGTACGCTTGAAAACAGAAAAGGTTATTCTGATATTGTAATAAGTAGTTAATGGTTTGCGAGAGTGGTAAAATGTTCCGATTCTTAAGACTACTATAAGAAACTACTATTGAGGCTAGGAAAAACAAACTATTGAGTGCCATTAGCTAGAGTGAGCTTCCCTACTAAGAAATGCTCAACAGATATTTTCTAAACTCTTCTTACTGTGTCCTCAGCATGATCTACAAACATGGTCTGGCTGCTACCCCTCCATGCCTCTTCCACCATTTGCTACAGCTTCACGGGCCCTTCCAATTCTGTGACCACGCTAAGCCTGTTCCTGCATTAGGTCTCCGCTTAAATGGTCTCTTCTCAGAGAGGTACGCTCTTACATTCCTGGTCTAAAGCTGGCCTCTGCCTGTTGCTTTCTGTCATATCACTTAATCTCTACTATTGGACACTTCCAGTATTTTATTTGTTTACCAGTTTACTGTCTGCCTTCGCAACATAAAATCTGTGTGTGCAAGGCTCTTTTTTTGTCTTATGCTTGGCTGTATCTCCAGGTCTAACACAGTGTTTGACACATATTCATTATGTGAATGAATAACTTGTTGCTAAATCCAGTGAAAACTCTCAGTCCTTAACTTATTTCACTGTTTGACAGTATTGACATTGCTGAGCATTCCCCTTGGTTTGAAACACTTTCTTTTGTTCTTTTGGCTTTTGACCTCTCACACCCTGGCCCCTTTCTCTCAGCGTCCTTTCTCTTTCCCTGTGCGCCCATTAAATACTGGTGTTCCATAGCTTCTACCTAGTGCCAGCATTTTTTCACTCTGCATATTCTGTCCCTGGAGGATCTCATCAACCCCATGGATTTAATTAACACCTGTCTCTCTGATTCTCAAATCTCCAGCCTTGATCTGTTTGCTTCACTTCAGAGAGATATATTTACCTGCCTTCTTAATGTCTCTTAAAATCAGTATATCAAAAAACGAACACCATTTTCTCCTTCAGACCTTCAAAACTTTCAAACATTATGTGTTTGAACTACAGTGCCCATTCAGCCCTTTCCCCCTTTTTCTTATATCTTCACTGTCAGTTTCTGTCTCCAAAACATCTTCGAGTTATTTTCTCATTTTTCCATCCCATTAACATTACGTCAATAAATGATAATAAAACATTTGCATTCTTACTCTGTGCCAGGCAACATGCTAACTGTTGTATGTATCTTATTTTATTTGTTCTTTGGCATAACCCTGTGAGGATTTTTATTTCTGGATTATAGATGAGAAACCTGAGCTGTAGAGAGAGTAAGCAACTTGGGCAATGGAAAATCTGGGATTTGAATGTAGGCAAATTACTTCAGAAGTCTTGCTCTTAATTACTGTTGTGCTGCCTTCTAATTCAGGCTTCCATTATCTCCAAACTGTCTCTTCACTGGTTTCTATCTTCAGTCTTGCCCACTTGCTATTTATGATGTGCACTATAGCCCGAATGAATTTTCAGAATTGGAAAAGGAATCCTGCTACCATTGCTTAAACTGTTCAATGATTCCTCCTTGTTCTTGGGATGCGGTTCAAACTTACTGATCGGGCCAACAGAGCCTGTGTAATTTTGCTTCTAGAACACAACTATTGCCATTGTTCTCCGGTCTCCCCACTCCCCTCCCCGTCCCACTTCTAATGTAGCTGTCCTAATGTTTTCTGTGGTTTGCATATGCAAAGTTTTTTTTATAATCCCCTAGCTTCCTCTTCCCGTGCTTGGGATATCCTCCCACTCACACAGACATGGGGACACTCAATAAATAGTTGCCAAATTGCATCAAAATACTAATAGAACCCACATTTGGAAATTTTGCTAGTTGTTAACCTATGCCTTTTATTGCTGAAATTTGTCTTTTGCATTTTATGCATTAGATATACAATGTTATGGAGAACACGACTGAGTCAGGAGAGTTACAGCTTTGAGTGTATATGTGTTTTTGTGTGTGAGACAGAGAGAAAGGGAGAGATATTCTAATTATATAATGATTGTCATTAAGTATTATATGCTGAGTGTGTCAGAAAAGCTAAATGATTTAATGTCACAGGAGTAGCTAGCATCTAAGCCAAGCTGGAACTCAGATCTCAGCTCTTAATGCAGGATACTTTATACTGAACCATCCATTTTACACTGCCAGTCAATAATAGTGTTAGAGTTTAAGATTACTTTAAAAATGTGACCTGTTTTCTTATTTTTTTCTAATATTACTTTGCAAAATTATAATACTACCTGTTAGATCGTGTGCAAATCAGTCAAAGGGTCAAAGAATGGGGGTAATTTACAGAATTGTGACTGGCTATTTTGAAACAATCATGGAGAACAGAGCTGCTTTAGAAAATCGGAAGAAAATAATGTGGTAAGTTATTATATGGTATAACTTCAATTCATTGTAAAAATTGTAGAGATTTAGATATAGTTTATGGACTCCAAAATAACTATTAATATATATAAAGATGATCATGAATTGATGATCTGCTAAATCTTAGTTTGTAATTTGACTTGTTTCAAAGTGGTTTTTTTTTTTTTTTTTAATGTTTATTTTGAGAGACAGAGTGCGTGGGTATGTGCGAGTGAACGGGGGGAGGGGCAGAGAGAATCCCAAGCAGGCCCCATGCTCAGCATGGTGAGCTTGGAGCCTGACACAGGGCTCAGCCTCACGAGTGTAAGATCATGACCTGAGCCAAAATCAAGAGTCAGACACTCAAGCTCTCAACCGATTGAGCTACCCAAGCACTCCTGTTTCAAACTTATTGAAGATCTAAATTTATTAACTCCACCTAGCTGATAAGTAAATGTATTCAGGCTCTGAATTTAGAAAAATTTATAAACAGAGCAGAGTACGTTTATTAGAATACAAACATAAGAGTAAAAATTAAAAAGAATAAAAACCTTACTAAATTTTATTGCTCCATAAACTATTAATTTGTCTCAACCTAATTTCTTTCCTCCTCAGAAGTGAATCTACATTTTCTACTTTGATACTATTTAAAAATGTTTTTTTTAAAAATTGTTGGGGTGGGGCGCCTGGGTGGCTCAGTCGGTTAAGTGTCCGACTTCAGCTCAGGTCACGATCTCGCGATCTCGCAGTCCATGAGTTCGAGCCCCGCGTCGGGCTCTGTGCTGACAGCTCAGAGCCTGGAGCCTGTTTCAGATTCTGTGTCTCCCTCTCTCTGACCCTCCCCCGTTCACGCTCTGTCTCTCTCTGTCTCAAAAATAAATAAACATTAAAAAAAAATTAAAAAAAAATTGTTGAATTTATTGGATAGTAGGTATCCCCCCCAAGTGCCCTTTAGTTTGCCTTTGTGTGAAACTTAGCTTCCACTTAATTTTCCTTTCTTTGTCCAGAGGTCCTGCTATGTGGTTTAATTTATACTACTTGTAGACTTTAGGAGAAGAAAACACTATCCACTTATATAATTCTATATTATTTGATGTTTTTTACAACCTAGATTTTCTGCTTCATTTTTCTCTAGGTTTTTTTTTTTTTTTTTTTTTTAATATTTATACCTTCCTTTTTTCTTTGGCAGCAAAAATGGTAGAAGTTGGAAGAGCTCTGAGAAGATTAAAATGTATTCTCAAAAATCTCCTTCATAAATTAGTTTTTTTAAGTTCTTATTCCAGGATTATATGGGAACAGGCCAAATTTTCAGCTGCCAAAGACTTTTACCAGATCCCTGGCATTTGATTTAGGAAAACTAGGGAAAATAGTTTATTTTTGTGAAAATAAATATTTTTATCTTAGTCTGATTTTGAAGGGTGAAGAAAGTGGGGACTTAACATTTTTTGAATACCTGCTCCTGGTCAGGCCCTGGGTGCTAGATACTTTCACATACATCTCTTACAACCATGTGAGGAGGTGAAATCTTATCAAGCAGAATTAAATTAATTCCCCAAGACCTCTTCGTTTATGGATGTTGTAAATGGAATCAGAACCTAGGATTTTTTTTTTAACCCTTTTTTTTAAAAGTTTATTTTGAAAGAAAGAGTATGAGGGGGAGGATGGGTAGGGAGAGAGGACGGGGAAAGAATCCCAAGTAGGCCGTCCACTGTCAGTGTAGAGCCGGACACAGGGCTCGAACCCATGAACGGTGAGATCATGACCTGAGCCACCCAGGCGCCCCAGAACCTAGGATCCTTAAGTCCTTGTCCTAGTCGCTATCTGTGAGGCTTCTCTTTTGCTGGGTGAAAGAATAGATTACTGTTCTTTTGGATTTCTCATATTTTTGTGGTCATTCAAGTATTGCTTCTTCAGGACAGTCTTCTCAGTTGAACTCTTGTCTCTCTACTCACACACCCTCCCCTTGAAATTCCTTCATAACATTGTCTCCTACGCCAGACTGTGAACTCCTTGAAGGCAGGCCCCTATCTGTTTTTACTTGTCAATATATTCCTAGTGGCTGGCATGTAAAAGACACGATAAGTTAGCTGTTGAATGGGTCGTATGCACACCCGGGTGCGTGCAAGTGCACACACACACACAGAGTAGGAAATAACTGCTGTAGTCTTCGTGCAGATTTTATAGTGTGGGCAATTCTGTAAATCTCAACTTTGAATTATTGAGTAGGGAGAGGGCCAGATAATTCGATCCTCACAATTTAGGTGAATTTCAATAGTCTCCTTTGTCTTTTTTGTTTTTGTTTTTATTTTTGTTTTTGATTCATCCATCCATATTGCCGTAGGAGCTTTCTAAAACACAAGTTTAAAAAACTATTCTAAGATTCCTTTGTATACAGCTGACTCCTTAGGCGGCCTGGGAGGATACCCTAGTCCAGCTTTCTCTCCCACTGCTCTCCCTTATGCTCTGACCACAGATGAGTGTTTGGTGCTTCTGAGAGATGCTCTGCACTGAGCTTACATGATGCTATTCTTGTTAAACTCTCACTTCTTTTAGCCCCCGGTTTATAATCTTCTGAGTGACCTCTTCCTCAGCTTTCCTAAGCAGTTACTTTTTGTTCTCATTGTACCTTATACATTCATATGTAACTTACAGTCTCCTGACCTCTTGTTATACTGTCTGCCTCCCTCATTTGATTGTGAACGCTGAGGACAGGCTGTGTCCCCCCGATTTGTATTTTCTCACTCGCGCTCTCCTCAAACAACACAACACGAAACAAAACTAAAACCTGGTGTGGTGCCTGCTCCATGTATGTTTAGAGAGTCGATTCATATAAGTGAGTGAGAGACCTGACCGGGTCAGCCCCAGTGGCTGGTGTGCTCCTTCTATTTTGAAACCCCTATAAATAAAGTAATTGTGGCTAGAAAGTGAGAAGCACTAGCTCAAGATTTGAGGATATGGAAACTGTGAGCACACTGAGCGTGGGGAAGGTTCGTTTGTTTTTATATTCTTAGTGCCCAACATAGATGCTCAGTAACTGAATGAACCGAACTGGAGATAACCAGTGTGCTAGTTGGTGGGATTACAGTGTGGAAGCTGTTCCCTAATTCACGTGAATCCAATGTTTGGGCAAGGTTTCTAAATTGTATATAAAATAACGTGGTTTAACCCCCATTCTCGATGATCTCTACGTTCCCCACCCTATGACCTCATATTTAACTTCAAATGGGGTATTTTTTTTTTCTGTTTATTTTTATTATCTCATTTCTGACTCATTTAATGTTATGACTGATGTTAATTTAGGACCTTTCTGGATTAAGTAGGTGCTTTTTTGATACCGTATCTGGTGGAGTCTGGATAGACACACTCACAAAATACAATTTAGGAATATTTCCTCTTTCATTTTATAGGTCATTGGAATTGAGACCTTAAAGCTGAGTGCTTGCCTCAAAAAAAACATTAAAAGGTATTGTATACTGCACATGGCAAGTATTAATTACAACTTGCACTCATATGACATATTTTGTGAATTATAGTCGGCTAAGTTATTTATTTTTCTAAAAATGAAATAGGCTATTTGTGCCTTATTGTCTCTAGCAAGAATTCTAAAGCCTTTGCCTACCTTTCAAGAGTTGACACATTTTATTGAATTATAGTGGCTTGCTTTTTAAAAAATATTTTTTCCTAGGAACCAAAAGGACTCAAAGTTTGGAATGAACTTGTATTCTTGATTATGACTGTTCACACAACCAAATAATACACGAAGTTTTAGACTAGGATGCTGTGAGTTTTATAAACTGAGTACAGGCTGAAATAAAATTGATATGCTTGAAACATGTTTTGGGTGGATGTTGTGGATTCTTTTCAGCACTTTTTTTTTTTCTTTTAGTTTTTGAAGACCTTGGACTCTGTGGGTTTGTATGATCTTTCTTCTTTTCAGTAGGCAATCTCCTGTAGTTGGGCTTGATGAAATTAAATAGTATTTTATGTATTGAAAGACAACCACAATCATTACTAAAGTGTGGGGATTTTCTCTTTCCTGCTGCTCTCCACCTCTCCCTACCCTTCCACACACACCCCAACCACCAAAGGGGAGAGCATCAGGTTTTAGTAGATTTGGGTATGAGTGACTTATCCACCCAGCAAATGGTTGTAAGCAATAGTTCAACGCAAGCGTGAATATCCAGCACTCCTTTCAGGGTAGGATGGCACAAAACTACTAAACTGTCTGTGGGGACAGTCGTGCTATGTATTAGGAGTTGGAAGAGGAGAAGTGGGGAGCAGATGATTTGTCTTAATAAAGAAGCTAAATTTAGGGCTGCTGTGTTCTAGATGAGTAACAAGAGGTATGGCAGTCGCCACTTCAGTTTTTAACAGGGCCTCCAGTAGACATGTAAACAATTCACTTTGTTCATTATAGGTTTTATTGTCTCTAAAGAGTGATTTATGTCCTTATTTCTGCATTATCGCCCACAAGGTACTGCCCTCCGTCAGAGGGCCTGTACCATCTAATTTTTTAGACCTTTGTCTTCATTAGTACAGCAATTTTAGCTTGTGATCATTGTACTAGACCTCATTGATAAGCTAAGACAGTGTGGGATTCATAGTGCTGACATCTAACCTTGCCACTGGCTTCTTGACCCTTCTGCTTCCGAAACATGGGTTCATTTAAAAAAAAAAAAAAAAACCCGAGGTAGAACTCCATCTATTTTTCACACGCATTGTGGGCAGTTTAAAGGTTGGTCAGAATCAAATACTGTGCTTTCAAATTTGATAATGTATGAGTACAGAAGAATGACCTTTGATACATAGTCATACATCAACATGACATGAGCGGTAAATGCTGCAATTACCTTTAGTACATTGAAATGGTGCTTTAGTTTTCATCTTTAGAGCCATTATTGCAAAAGCAAAACAAAACGCATTGGAGTTTTTATTATGAATTTTGTAGAATTAAGTACCTTTAGAAATAGTCCTAATTTATGCACTTATTTTCCACATGAGTTTGGTGTTTATATGATGCAGTAGTTCACTACCAGAGGATGTTAATTGCTGACCTGATGAGTTTAGGCAGATTGTTATAAAGCTGTTTTGTGTTTTATGAGTAGGTTATTTTTCAAAAGGATTAAATGCTGTTTCTTTACAAAAGCGTTTTACCACATGTGTTTTCAAATGTATTAAAGTCTGTTCCCAGTGGTCATCTAAAGGAGTATTTAGTGATGACAGGGACCTTTATGTTGCAGCAACACACAGCTGTAGAGAGTGTCTGCCGTTCTCTATGGGATTGTCGCTCCAGTGTGATCATTTATACATTCATTTCTCCTTTAATGAGTGCCTTCTATGTGCCAGGCGCAGGAGATGGAAAATGAATGACGCATGGCCCCTGCTCTCAGGGAGTTCCCAGTCTAGCGGATGAGTTTAGGCTAATAGCTCAGTTCTCTCTCGAGAAGTCCCAAGATGGGCAAGCAGTAAGCTGACTTAGTGAGTGCTAAGTGAAACGTATGCTGGACTTAAAAAAGGCAGGAGACCGGGTTCACATTTTGGTTCTGCCACTTTCCCGCAGTCTGACCTTGGAGATGTTACATAACCTCTCTGAACCTTAGTTTCTGTGGCTATCAAAAAATAATATGTAGTGCACAGAGCTGCTGTGAAAAGTAGAGAATAGGAAATTCTAGGCCAAGTGTGGCCCAGAACAGAAACCCTCTTTTTCTACTTCCTACCCTTCTTCTGCCTCCGCCTACACTTCTCAATTAGCCAGTTCACTATTTCTCTATACTTTTTTTCTTTTTCCTGGTTCAGAGGTGGATAACAGGGTCCAAGGACCTCCAGAAATTTCCTACACGATTTTGTGTATGTGCATGCACATCTTTCCAGGGAGAGAATACATAGCCCTTATGTCATTTTCAAAGTTGGACCATGAGTCAATAGAGCAGGCATGCTGCGGCTCTCTTCTAGGGGAACAGCCATCAAAGATATTACTTAACATTACTGTAATATTTGGATTAATGATGTAAAAAAATCAATTGAATCTCAAGTACCTTTCTCTGGGCATTAAAGAATCCTTTAAATGATCCCTGTGGCCAGAAGCTGTATGCCAGGTGCAAAGCAGCAATGCCACGCTGGTGGCAAAATTAATATAAAAATGGAACTCTAGTTCAGTGTATAGGTCTTATATCTATATGCTTTCCAACTGCTAATAGCTTTATCGATGGTCTCTTTTAGACATGCAAATTGCTTAAAATTTGCCAAGCTAGCAAAGTTGAATTTTGAAAATGAGATGCGGTATTATAAGGGATCACAGATATCTTACTGGATTTTGATATTATAAATATTATAGTTCCACCCCCTAGATTGTTCTTTAATTGTCCCTGCACCCCCGAATCTCCTGCTCATGCAATACTGTCATGAAGTTAGAGTTGTTTTTTTTCCACCGATGCCTGCTTATTTTTTTCTCTCGGTTTTTAGTATAAGAAATGTAAAGCACAATGGTAAGAGAGAAATTTAAAAAGCTCTTTACTACATTCTATTGTTGTAACCCACTGTTTTTCTTCCTTAGGTTTCCTTTTAGTCTTTAGTCCTTTTAGCTTGTATGTTTTACAGATTGATATGTACACAGTTGTATTTTTTCAATGTTTATTTACTTTTGAGGCACACACACATACACACACACACACACACACACACACACACACACACACACACACAGAGTGCGATGGGAAGGGTCAGAGAGAGAGGGGGACACAGAATCTGAAGCAGGCTCCAGGCTCCGGGCTGTCAGCACAGAGCCCGGCTTCAGCACAGAGCTGGATGAGGAGCTCGAACCCATGAACCGTGAGATCATGACCTGAACCAAAGTCAGACGCTTAACCAACTGAGCCACCCGCATGCCCCTGTACACAGTTGTATTCTTAAACCAAACAGAGTGAGGTGCACTGTGTGGGGTCCCACTTGCCTCTTGCAGCTTCCTGCACATGGGCTGTTGTCAGACTTGTGAGTCAATTACTGTCCATTCCGAAACACCTCAAGCCATGGACATCTGATACTTGAGAAGAGGCTTGCACCCTCAACTTTTTACAGGCCACAGAGCAGCTGTTAAGGGATAATAAGTTTTTCCCCTTGTACTCAGGCAAACACAGACTGACGGCTTGGGTGCCTGGTCTTACTCCTCCCTGTAATATCTCCTCTTGCATTTCTCCTTCATAGAGTTTAAGTTTGTACATTTGCTTTGTGGATCTAAACATACTGCATTGTAAAATGAGGTTCATCACAGAATTATTTTTGATAGTGAAAAAATAGGTGATCAAAATGTTCCAGAATGGGAGAGTGTTTAATGCGTTTAAATATTTTTGAAGTCTTTTTAATAATGTAAGAAAATGTTCATGATTTAATATTGAGAGAAAAGTGGGTATACATTTGCACAGTCTTATAGTCTGGTCTTGTAAGCAAGGATATATATATATATATATATATATATATATATAGAGAGAGAGAGAGAGAGAGAGAGAGAGAGAGAGAGAGAGAGAGAGACTGGAAAGAAATACAACACATTTTAACTATGTTTGGATTGTAGTATATGGCTTACTTTTTTTTTTCTTTACCTTCTTTTTCCTGTATTTTCCAAATTGAATACCAAGAATGTGTATTACTTTCACCAATTCTAATTTTTCAAGTAAAAAAATTTTTAAAAATCTGGAATAATGATCTACAACAAATCACTGTGTTACAGAAAGATTTTTAAATTTAAGTTGACAATTCAGTTATTCCCAAATTCAGAATATTTTCACATGGGCAACGTCATGGGAAAGAGTTGATTTTAGTTTAACTTCAGAAGGATGAGAAAAGAATGAGTTTATCTGAGCAGTATCTATATTTTTATAGAGACCTTGGTAACCTTGGAATAAAGGAGAAAGATGAATGCTTTATGAATGATACAGACTTAAAAATGAGGAAGGAATCTGAGAAGCTTGGATCATTTTCTTTTTTAGAACCAGCAGCTTAAATGAAGCACTCTCAGCTTGTAGAGTGGTATGAAAGCCCCCCCCCCCCATTAACATATTTTCTCTACACACCTTTATGCTCACATATATAGACATACACAGCTTATTAACTCCTTTAGTTAAGAGGAATGAGTCAAAGGTTTTGTCTTCTAATAAGTAGTTGCTTTGTTATATGCAACGTGGCACCGTAATCTTTGATCTTCCCTTAAAATACTTCTTTGGAAATCTCACAACTATCCAGACTTTTTTGGATGTTCAAACACTTTCCTAAATCTGGGTTCTGATAAACATTAAGAAATAATCATAATGCAGTATACAGTAAGGCATCCTAGTAGAGTTTGGTCTACAATTACCTTGTGATAGCATTTATAGCAAAATTTGATTATAGCATCCCCAATTGAGAATTTCTGGTAGTCTGTGGTAGGGATAAGAATGGATTTCATGATTTAGAAGATGAGATAGGTAAATTAACGCTATATGTAAGATTTTGGAGAAACATCTACTTTGTGGGCACTTATTGTACGTGTCTGTTTCTGTATAGCGGTGTACCTGGAACCCACTCTGATGTCGCAGATTCCTACTTAAGAACTGTAATTGACCAAATGCTTAATCTACACCCGAGCTGCTATGAGGCATCTTATATACACAGTGTCATTTGATCCTTAAAAGGATACTTCAAAATAGATAATTTTCATCTCCATCCTATAGATAAGCAAGCAGAAATTCAAAGCATGTGAGTAATTCACCTAAGGTCATGCACTTAGCAAGTGGCAAAGGCAGCCTTTGAAGCTAGGTTTATCTATACGTGATATGTGTTTCATTGTATCACACTATTTCCCATCTCATCTATTGGTTAAAGTTGGCTTTTTAACATCCACACTTCCTTTACCTTATATGCTTTAAAGTGATGGAAATATCCTGTAAAAATGTTCCGTAATTTTGTCTAATATTCTGAAGAATATCTTCAAGTATCCCTTTTTAAAAATTTATTTATATTTGAGACAGAGAGAGAGCGAGAGCATGAGCTGGGGAGGGGCAGAGAAGGAGACACGGAAGTTGAGGCAGGCTCCAGGCTCTGAGCTGTCAGCACAGCGCCCAATGTGGGGCTGGAACCCACGAGCTGTGAGGTCATGACCTGAGCCAAAGTCGGACGCTCAACCGACTGAACCACCCAGGCGCCCCTTCAAGTATCCCTTTAAGGAAGACGGCCACTCCTTAGGTGGTCCTGATTTTGCAAAACACTTTTGGAGGTGTCACTATTATTTTAAAAGCTGGAAAAGAATATTATAGTGCTTGCTGGCTTCTCCTCCCCTTTATAAGGGGTAGTGTGCATGCTTTCTGCTTTCGTCATTGACTATGTCTCTTCTGTGATGCCATGCAGAATTGAGTTGATTTGTGACAACAGAAATGATTCTAAGTTGCTCTGTATATAAATTACGTTCCTATTCTTGGTACTAAGTGAACTTTAAAATCAACATCTAAATTCTTTGATACTGTGTTGCTTAAAAAATTGTCTTTCCAGTGAGATTGTTACTGAGAGCACCCTAATTTTTTTTTTTTTTTTTTTTTTTTTGTCTACCAAAACGTTTTTCTGTCTGTGTTTCAATCTGTCAAATGCTGGTTTGGTTTATACAGAGGATGCAGACTTCTTCCTGGACTTCACATTCGCCGAGAGATTAATTGTTCTCCTAGGTACCTTCAACCGTCCACTTAGAACAGTGCTTGGCAAACAGTATGTGCTCCATGCATGTTTGTTAAATTGTTTCTTAGCAAAACATCGTGCCCCCCGATACAGATGCTTATCTTTGAAATTTGGGACTCCTGAATGGGCGGAAGAAGCCTTAATTTTGGATTCCCTTGTACCTCCATGTCTTCTACGGAAGTCAGAGAGGGAAGGGTCTGGACTACTTGCTATCCACAGGTCCCATTCCCTTGGGATTTACCTGGAGGTTCAGGCATCGACGACCAGCTGCCTTTTTCCACTTAACCTTTGGTTAGAGGCTCTGGCCCTAGAAAGGGTCCCACCCTAGTTGGCTGCCTTGTCTGGACCCTCTCCCCTTCCTCTGACATCCTTCCTGTGCAGTCACCCTGTGCTCGCCTAGCATCAGCACCTCCATACTTTGAATGCCCTGCTATTGGATTTGGGGTATTAACCTTTACCTTGGTCTTCGATAGCTTTTCCATGGAGTTTTCATGACTCTTGTTTATTATATGTAACTCACATGTTGTGACGGGTCTATTCACAAAGAGCATGCCTTCTACAAGCTTCTACTAACACATTTTGCTGTCAAGCATTATTGCCAGTTGTTTGGTAAGGCAGATAAGGAAATAGTTCAGGGTTATGAGCCCCAGGCCCTCCAAAGAGAGTGATGGGGAAGTGGGTCGTCCTATTGCCTTTAAGCACTTCACAGTCTACCTCTCCTGACAGCTGGGACCATCGGTCTTCCCAGTGCATGGCATCTTTCCCAGCAGCCCAGGGAGTTCTAGTTTTCATGCTGTGTTCCACAGAACCCCAAGATTCCACAAGGGTCCTTCTGTGACTCTTCAAACATTTGTCTCAATTTTTAACATGAGTGTGTAGAAACTTTAAAGGATGCATACATCAGTCTATTTTACAACCAGTGTTAATACCAGAGGCAACTAATTTGTGTTCTTTCTGATGGGCTGATTTTATGAAATCATAATAATACATAAATGCTATGAGTTGGAATTGGTAAATACATTCATCTGTAACCTAGATACTGGCTGTCCCTGGAGGCAGCCTCTAGTCTCATTCATGTTCTGTGCTGTCCAGACAGGGGCCCTGCCCTCAGCTCTCAGCCCTTCTCGTCTCTCTTCTGGGTTAGCAGGCAGCAGGCACTCTTCTGGTTTCCTCCCAATCCATTCCCAGCAGCAGCGAGAGCAAGCCTGCTCAAAATCCTTCCGATATTACCCATCTTTTTTTGGTTCTCATTGTTGTTTCATTTGTGTCCTGCCCGCCCCGCCCCAGGTTTATTAAGATATAATTGACATATAACTGTTGTGTAAGATTAAAGTAGACAACGTGTTCATTTGATACGTTTATAAATTGTAAAATGAGTACCACCATAATATTAGCCACCACCTCCATCCTGCCACATCGTTACCATTTCTTTTTTGTGTGGGGTGAGAATGTTAAGATCTACTCTCTTAGCAGCATTCAAGTATATGGTACAGTATTACTGGCTGCTGGTTGGTGACTAGTGTAATCACCATGCTGTATATTAGATCCCAAACTTGTTAATCTTAGAACCCAAAGTTTGTACCTCTTGACGAATATCTCCCCCTTTCCCTCAACCCCCCCCTACTCGCTGTAGTTTGTTTTTTAAGATTCCGTAAATACGGTATTTGTCTTTCTCTGAAATTTCACTTAGCATAATGCCCTCAAGCTTCATCCAGGTTGTTGCAAATGGCAGAATATCCTTGTTGCTCATTGCTGACTAACATTCCATTGTGTATACATAATACCACATTACATCTTCTTCATCTAGTCATCTGTTGGTAGGCACTGAGGTTCATGGTTGAGATCCATAGTTCCCCATCTTATTTAGAGTAAAAGCCCAAATCGTTGCACTGGTCTACAAAGTCCTATACCATTCACCCTCAACCCCTGCTTGATGCTTTCTGTTCCTATTGTCCAATCTCTCTTTGGCCTCACAGGCTTCCTTTGCATTCCTCCAACATGCCAGCTATACCCCTGCCTCAGGGCCTTTTCTCTTAATGGTCCCTCTGCCTAAACATATTTGCTCAGCTGCACCCACCACCCCCAGGTTTTTACTGAAACACTGACTTGTCTTCCCTGACGTGACAACACCTTCCTTCAAATCCCTCCCCCCTCCATTTTCCTTTCCCCCTTTTCCCCGCTCCACTAAAATTGTGTAAAACTTCTCTACTAACAGTAATGTTCAATAGCAATGTTATCACCATCTAACGCTGCATATTTTGTGTCTTTGTTTATTGTACCCCTTCCTCCAGTAGAAAGTAACTCATGTTGCCGGCAATCTCTGAATATTTTGTTCCCCGCCGTTCTTAGGACACAACAGTTGGTAGATTGTCAGTAAATACTTGAATTCTCTAGAAATAATCCATGAGCCCCAGAACATTAATAAATAGGCTAGATTTTCCAGGGACTTTTGTGGGGGAGATGGACAACATGGCTTATGTCCAAGAGGAGATTCTCCTTTCAATTACTCCTTTCCTGAGAATAGAGACCAAATTATTTGGACTTAAGAGAGCTGCTCTCCTAGTGCCTTGGATATCTGTGTCAACAGATCCTTTCTAGGTTAGTACAACACGTAATCAAGCAAACCATGAACTGATATTCATGGGAATATCAGAGTGAGATGCGCCATAACACAAAAGGATTCGGAGGAGAAAAGGTTTATGAAAATTCGTTTTGATATTACCTTTAAGTGCAATGATGTATATAAGCCCAAATAAGTACCTTAATTTTTTTTTTTCATATTTTTCCTAAACTTCACCACCAACCACTTGCCCCCTCACATCTACCACCGCCCCATTGATGAGGTAAAGCCAAGCTTATTGTCCAAAGGTGGATTATGCAAGCCATTTGCTTTTTCCTTGTCCCTATTTTATTTGTAGGCTTTTGGCCATTGCTGTATTGTTTCCCACCTGGAATGACAATATGTGAAGGTACGATTGAGGTGGTCAATGTTATCGCTTACGGTAAAAAGCTGGGTGGGGAGAAAAGAAAAAGCATTGGCTAAAAGGAAATTTTACGAGCCCATATGGATTGTACATCCATGAATTTCATTAGCACGCATAACCGATAGCAATACCAATGCATTAGAAATGACATTCTTGGGGGTGCCTGGGTGGCTCAGTTGGTTGAGCGTCTGACTCTTGGTTTCCGCTGCGGTCATGATCTCACGGTTCATGAGTTCCAGCCCCATGCTGAGAGCATGGAGCCTGCTTGGGATTCTCTCTGCCCCTCCCCCACCCACTCTCTTTGTCTCTCTCTCAAAATAAACAAATAAACTTAAAAAAAATTAAAAAAAAAAAGAAATGACATTCTTTGCTATCCAGTTTGCTTTATTATAGCACACAGGTATTTCATTGACACATATAAGCAAGAGCAATACACATGTAGTAACAAACGAGTTTTCTTTACTAGCCTTTTTGCAAAGTTAGTGAGCGACGATTTTTAAGGCCGATCTACCGGTATATGGTATATGTAAATGTAAACACCTCTGTATGCTATGGCGACATCTTTAAGTAATTGAAAGCTCAGCATGAAAGTTGTGTCCAGCCTCAAGACCACTCTCAGTTAAAAGGTTAATCCTTTTAACAGTTGAATAGGCTGCCCTCTCAGACATATCTCAGAGAAGAGAATTTATTATATGAGGTACAATCTCATTGGGGATGCGAGGTAAATAACCTCATTAAGAATGGCATGTGAAGGAGACACAGTACTATTCAAATAGGGCAAAAGGGGGCCAACAAGGTAAAACAAAAGGCAGTTATGGAAGTCAACCACTGCTTTTATTTTGTATTTCGTCTTTCGTGCTGAATAGAGCAGATTAAAAGGGCAAGCTGCTTAGCATTGAGAGGGGCCTAAAGGAAAGAGGGCTGGGTAAATTCTTTTGGGGAAAAGCAATAGAGTAGAACATAGCCTGTTGGTCATTGATTAATTGAAGAATCCCAGAGGGTAGAAAATGTTGACCACCGCGAGGGCTGTAAATAAAGAGATCCTTCTGGATCTAAAAACTCTGATAGACCTTGGGCACTTGTTTCCCAGAGGCATGGATATCTTCTGATTGATGGCTTGATTAGCTCTCCTCTTGTTTGACTGAGCTTTCTTGTTATGCTGGAATGTCAAAATCATTACCTCTCTATGAAAAATCCCTCTTCCACTGGAGGTACTGGGCAGTGGGCTCCTGCCAGTTACAATCTTTGTTTATTGTCATCTACATCTCTATCATCTATAGTTGTTGTCGTTCACCTATCATCAAAAGAGTTAAATTGCCCTTGAGCCTCCAGAATTAAATATTCCTACATGGCAAGAGTAGACGGGTCTTGGAGGTTGTTTGCTTCAGGCTTCTGCCTTTAGATTGGTAAAGAAGTAATGGATATAGAACACTTTGATATCTTCTATTTTGTCAAACAAACAAACAAACCCATGTCAACACTTGGGCAACACCTTTGCCAGTGGGGACTGTAGTATGTTTGTACGACATGAATTAACTCTTACACAGCTAGCTCTCAGGAGAGTGAGGTCAGTATAACTCAGAAGTCATGTTGGTCAGACCTGATTTTTCTCAGATCGTTAATGTTTTGCATCATCCGACAGCAGCTGAATACAGCAAGCTGTGGAAGAACACAGAATATAGAACCTACAGCCAAACTAAAGAAAAAGACCATCCTGTGAACAGTCAGCTATGTGTCTTGTCTTGGAGATGCTTCGTGTGTGGTTCTTTCTGATCTTTTGGTATTTTGCTCTTGTCTCCACTAATCAGCAGCCCCAATCCTTCATTTTGTCTCTTCTTATGTAAGCTACCTTCTGTCTCTCTGTTGTTGTTTTTTAAATTGTGCTAAAATGTACATTTTTTTAAAGGTAAAAATTCCTGTGTTTACCGTAGTATTTTCAAGTTACTAAGTTTACTTGACTTTTTTTTAACTGAGAATATTTTTATTAGGCGTATTCTTCTTTTTGTTGGTGTTTTTGTTACAACGTTGCTGAAGTTTTGAGTGGTCTGCTTTGAACTCTATTTCTCCTGTAAGTCCTGTGATTTTGCAGAATGCAAGTATTTTTTGGAACACATATATCTCTTACAGCAGAAGAGCCTGTATTGCATTTTCTTAACGCACGTTATATGGCTATTATAACTGATCATCTTCAGGGTCTGTATTTGGAAGCTAAACTCAGGTTGGAGCAGGGTTATCTATAAAGAGTCAGTAAGAGATTCCAAGATTAGCTAGGAAACTCACTGAAATTTTTGCAGGCTCGTTAGTGTCAAAGTCCAGAAGTCTCCCAACCTATCAATCTTACTGCAATGTTCTCATTCCTCAAGTCTCTCCTACCTTCCGTGAGTGAGGATATATAAAATGCTGTCCTAACTTACGATGGTAACTTCTCTGAACTTTCTTGAAACCACTAGAAACAATTTTTGGTGTCAAGCATATGGCTTACTCAACACACGATAAAGTCCCTTTCTAAACCTTTTTCGGTTACGTAAGAATTCTGAGTTTTCAGATGGGATATTTATTTTCTTCTCTCTACTCTGCCCCCCACCCACCACTTAGGACTCTTATTCTGTTCTCTGATGCTTCTGCTTATCGTCAGTTGGACACATCACATGGACTTGATCTTAAGGGTGCTATTTCAGTCCAATAAGCATGTATTAAACATGTACTATACACATAGGGAACTCTGCTATAGAGTTTCTGTTAACTCTCCCCGATCAGAAACTGATGTCTCATCAGAGAACTTCTAGGGGCTGTATCTCAACCCAAACAGCAACCAGACTGGAATAGGGACTCAAATATTCTCTAAGTGCCTCTTAAATCTCTTAAGGGACTAATCCCGATATCTTGCTGGGTGACCTATTTGCTACGATATCTGCAAAGAAGCTGGGAGCCAAGAGGAGGAACATTGGAGGCCGATGGGCATTTATGCCTCAGAAGCAACCTTATTTTGTAGCAGGTTTCATCCATGGAATTAGTTTAACGACGAGTATATGGGTGTGTACGTGTGTGTGTGTGTGTGTGTGTTCAAATTCCTCCACAAAAGACCTTGAAACCTGAAGTGTCTCAACAGCTAAATTTCTCCACGTCACAAGGCCATAAAGCTGGCCTGGAATAGTGAAATTCCCATGAAATTGAATTGATCCTCAAATTATTGCTTAAATGATAGGACAGTAGAAACTTAAGAGCATATTAATGCTAATGGGAATTGCTCAGCTAATGCTGTGTAAGACCAGTTGGGAACTGCACGAGACATGCTACAAAAGGGCCATTATGCTCATCTTTTCATAGATGCATGATTTGTTTTATTCTTAAAACATTTGAGGTTTAAAGTTTTTATACGACGCTTTATGAATAGAAGTGTAATGAGGTTGAAAACCAAAATAGTGCTCACCACTCTGCATAGAAATAGGAAAAAAAAAAAAAAAAAAAAAAAAAAAAGAAGCGTTAGCCGAATGTTGCCCAGTTGAATCTCTATTTCTAAAAATCCAATTTAATTTTTTTATTACTTGTCTCATTAACCCCAAGATTTAGGAAACTGAATGCTACCTGAGTAAAATAAGAGTGGCAATGCAAAATACTTTTAAAAGACGTAGTTTGTCTTTTGCTCTTCTCTTAAACATCTTACAACGAAAATATTCTTACATTATAAAACGATTTGTGCAACACATACGTGATTTATCCCCAAGTTTGAATCTACCTGTCTTAAATGTACACCGAGCCTTTATTTATGCTTTGAAAATACAGTAGATAAAAAGCATAAGTGTTTCTGATATTATGTTTTGTCATCTCCGGCTAAGAAGATTGAAATCTTGAGAAACAATTTTCTGAAGAAATGAAATCGTATGCCCTCCTGAACCCTTGGGGGAAAATAGCCTCTCTGTTTGCTCAGAATATGAAACAGTGAAACAGTACAAGTAAAGCAGACAGCCATGTCATGCATGTCACATTTCTATTTGTACCGTTTGAAATGATGTTTTAAGGTTTTCTGGGGTTTTATTTATTTATTTAAGAAATAACTGGAACAAATAATATGTGCACAATCTCACTGATGTAAGGGTTTCCAAATCAGTTGTATTTATTTTCCGGGAAATGTGAAAGATTGCTTTATAACCCTTTAGAACCCTATGTTCCATAACTTCACAGAAAATATGTAAAAGAGAAGATTTGGGAAGTGCTATCGTGGTAACGTTTCTGAAAACGTAAAGAGAATCCTTCAACGTCTTGGTTTCCTGGATCCTAAGAGAGTCCTCAGTCGACTGGCTTCACAGGGTGAGTGGAAGGATACCTCATAGAGGAAGAGAACTTTCTAAAAGGCAAAAAATGAAAAACGTTGTTAATATTTGAGCTGCTATTTTTTTTTTTCAAAGGAAAATGATCACATTTAAAGTAAGCTTTTCTGGATATGGTCATTTCTCATCCCTTAAGGTAATACACATTCCCCTTGGGTTAGATGATAGTCCAGATAATTCAGTATCGTTGAAGTTGGAATGGAAGAGTCTGTAAAACCCAAAGTACTCTCTCTCTCTCTCTCTTTTTTACAAGTTGACATAATACATCCAAACACTTTTGACAGCGCTTCTCGTGCACTTGTTGGAAGACTTTGGACTTCAGGAGAAGAGTTTTCCTTCTCCTCATTTATGAATCTGATTAGGTAAATCATATAAGTAAGATTTTTAAATTTTACTCTGCAGCTAAACTATATTCTAAAATGGTAACAGTACATAACTGAGCAAAATCACCTGTCAGAGGCAGTTTGTAAATAATGAAATAAAAATCCATCTCCATATTTATAGTCAAATGTTATTTCTGATGCCAAGTGATTTTCTAAGCTTGATTACTCGCTTTAATCAACAACCTTGGCTCCCAACAGTTTGGCTCACTCCACAAGTCTCGACTTGTTTCCAATGATAAAGATTGGTACCACTAAGTGTAGTCAGTAAGTAACTGCCAGAATGGAGTTCCAATGCTGCTCGAGAAATGGCAGCCTCACACTCCTAGGCTAATGGCCTTGGAGGAAAAGCACATACCTGGCATATTTATTTAAAAATCAATTGCTTTACTGTGGAGTCACATCTTGTTTACCATTTTGACTCAGAAATACATCTCTTCCAGCTTCCTTAAGAATCAGGAAACTGTTGGGAGCCGCCATGCTTTAAAGCACATGGGATCGCTCAGCCCTAAAATTTTGGTGATCAGAGAAGAGGGATGGGCTCAAGAACTGTGGAGGAAGCTGAGCCACTTGACAACATTCATTCAACTGTTGGTTGCTGATCACTACCTTCAGGAGAGGGTTCCCTGACCTCTCTCTATGTATATTTATGGGCTATCAAAAAAACATATATATATATATGCATATACATACGTACACACATTTGTTTATTTAGAAAACACAAAAAAAGTATAAAATAATTAGAAAACACATTCTAAAATATGTGATAGAGTTGACAACGTCACCTTAGTTTCAGATGTGCAACAATAGTGGTTCGCCATCTCTCTATGTTACATTATACTTACCACAGGTGTAGTTACCACCTGTCACCATAGAGTGCGACTACAATGTCATCGATTCTATTCCCCGTGCTGTGCCTTCTATCCCCATGGCTTATACATTCCATAACTGGAAGACTGTACCTCCCATTCCCCTTCAAGCATTTGCCCACCCCTTCCCTTCCCTCTGGCAACCACCGATGTAGTCTCTGCATTTAAGGGTCTGATTCTACTTTTTGTTTATCTGTTCATTTGTTGTGTTTTAGACCTCACATACGAATGAAATAATGTGGTATTGGTCTTTGTCAGTCTGACTTATTTCATTTAGCATAATACCCTCTACGTCCATCCATGTTGTCACAAATAGCAAGACCTCATCCTTTTTTTATGCCTGCGTAATTATTTATGTGCCATCTAAAATAGTGATAGAGCAACCCTTGTTCTCAGGTTGTTTTATAAAAAGTTTTGGGGGGGCATTTTTATGTGCGTTAATTCTTTATGCTTGTGTTAGAACTTTATTGGCTGCAAGTTGTAGAAATCCAACTAGTTTAAGAAAGAGGGGACTATTTTAGAAGTGTACAGGTTTATCTTATTTGACCTAAATTTAGGCAGAGGAGGCATGTGGCTAGACCTCAGGGACAATGGGATCTAGACATTCAAATGCCCTGAGAACTGCTGCTCTATCCAATTTTCAACCATGGTTTGCTCTGCTTGTTTGTTTTGCCCCCGACCACTGTAGAGCAACGTTCTCTATGTGGCGGAGAACACACGGCCAGTGACACCAAGCCTTGCGTGTCACAGCTACTGCCACTAGATTTGCCAGTTGTCATTTCCAAGTTCTAGCTCAGTCAAGCCCAGACAGGCATACCTCTAGACCCAACTGGCATGGCCAAGGAGGTCATGCAGCCCCCACAGGGATCACAGGGATGGAGAGAATGGGGCTGGGGTGGGGAGAAGTTCTCAAGAGAAGGGAGTTTTGGGGCAGAAAACAGAACAGCCATCCACCACAATTTCTAACCAGAAATATAAGTACACCAGGAACAGAAGTGACAGAGGGTCAAGCAGAATGGTCTGAATGCTCAATATATATTTAAGAGTGACTGCCTTCCAGATAATTTTTAGGGCTCGAGAACTATGACTGCCCTTCAAACTACAGAATTGGTAAGAACAAATCTCCCACATTTCCTTGACCTCACCACAGAGATTACCTGAGGTGACACTACAGTTAAGGACGTGGGCTCTGGAGCCAGACTCCCTGAGCGGAAATCCACCCTGCTGGCTGCGTGACTTCTGGCAATTTCCTTAACCCCCTGTATCTCCACTTCCTCATCTGCTAAATGGAGATGGTACCCGCTTCAGAGGGATGTCTGAGGATTCGGTGAGGTTCCAATACGTGTACCTGACAAGTAGTTAAGAGCTTAAATAAATGTCAGCTATTATTACTAGTATTATTATTCTCACAGTTACATAATAAGAAAAAGAAACTCTACCGGAAAAATATCTATGTGTCTTTGCAGAAGCTCCTCCTTCCTACCCTCTCGGCGTGCAAAGCTCCAACAATGCCACAGATCCAGCTTTGCTCCTCCGGTGCTCAAAGCATCCTACAGGCAGAAAACACTGACACGCTACTGTTGAGTTGCTGATGCTGCTCTCCCTGTGTCCTGTGGGAACTTGGAGAGTATGGACCATGTCTGGTTTGTTTCTATATTTTTAGACTGCAGTAGATGGGTGGAGATCAATTTCTGGTGGTACGACTAAAAGCATGCACGTTTCTTAAAAAAATTTTTGTAATGTTTATTTTTGAGAGAGAGAGAGACTGAATGCAAGTGGGGGAGGGGCAGAGAGAGAGGGAGACACAGAATCCGAAGCAGGCTCCAGGCTCTGAGCGGTCAGCACAGAGCCCCACGTGGGGCTCGAACTCACAAACTGTGAGATCATGACCTGAGCTGAAGTTGGATGCTTAACCGACTGAGCCACCCAGGTGCCCCTAGAAGCATGCACTTTTCAATTTTCTCCTGTTTTTGTAGCCTCTGCCATTCCACCTGGCATTTCTTCCTTCAGTCCTTGTCTTACTGAAATCCTACTAACCCTTCAAAGCCCGGTTCAAATGCTGTAGTTTTTGGCAGGCGTTCTCTGAACAGCCAGCCAAGTGTCTGCAATCCTTAAGCACACTTTCCTTCCCAGTCACATAACACTGTCATGGGTGTACGTACTGGCTTACCTAAAAGTAAATGGGACATAGAGGTTTTTGTTTTCATAGCTGTATAAAGAAACTATGTAGTCAAATGAATATACCTCTTTGCTTATAGGTAGGGCATATGTAACCAATCCTGGTTTAAAAAAATTTAGCTTAGGGGCGCCTGGGTGGCTCAGTCGGTTAGGTGTCCGACTTCAGCTCAGGTCACGATCTCGCGGTCCGCGAGTTCGAGCCCCGTGTTGGGCTCTGGGCTGATGGCTCAGAGCCTGGAGCCTGCTTCCGATTCTGTGTCTCCCTCTCTCTCTGCCCCTCCCCCATTCATGCTGTGTCTCTCTCTGTCTCAAAAAAAAAAAATAAATGTTAAAAAAAAAAATTAAAAAAAAATTTAGCTTAATGTGTTTATAAACATAGTTCCGTGCCCCTACAGCCAGCAAAGGGCCCATTCCGTTCCTAAATTTTTATAATTTAACTTTAAAACTATTATCATCTACTTGGTAAAAAGATGGCATCTATTAAAAGATTCTTTCTATTATAAGATAAATTGGAAATTCGGATTCCTGGCTCTATTAGATTTTAATTTAATTCAAATTGTTAAGCATAGAGAAGCCAAATAATCTTGAGAAGCCAAAAGAAAATGTGCAAAAAGGGAAGAAGAGACAGGTGGGATTTATGCTATTTCCTAGAAGGTTTCGGGGATCAGATTAAAAAGTAGTGAGCAGTCTATGGAGAAAGACCCGCTGCCAATTTAAAAAATGTGAATTACAACCGAGGGTAACTAATGTCTGAGGCGCCCTTAATTGTGAGAAATTACAGTATTCCCAACCTCAAGTTGCATAAAAGTGCTTGTTTCTCTGCACTTTTTACAGTTCAGGTGGCCATCTTGTTTTCCAAGAGGATGTGCCATATTTGACAGAGAAGGAAAAACTTGGGTTTGGTTGTAGTTTCAGCTGGAGACCCTTGTCTATACAGACAGAGGACATGACACCTGTGTCGGTGACGATCCAAAGGCATGAGATCTGGGGGCACTTGACTGTGAGCCACAATGTCCTTTCTGTTTCACTGTTGGCAAGCCTTTATCTTCCCATTCCACAAATAGCAAGTATTCCTTCATGGGATATTTTATCTAAGTATTCATCAGTATTAAAAAAAAAAACCCAATATACTTTACTTCAATGGCTATATCAACACGATTAAATTAAAAAAAAAAAAAAGGTGGTGGTGGTTGGGGGGGGAGAGATCTTCTGGGTGATTTACTTAAAAAACTATATTACTTAAAAAAAAATCACTATTTCTATTGGCTGGCTCTACATAGGTCACCATGGCTCTGTCCTCAAAAGCCCAACAGAACAGACTGGACTATTTTAAGAATGTAGGAGCACCCTGTCAAATAATTTGCTAGACTGGTCTTTTCCCCCAGTGATTTGATGGATTTCCAAAGCTGATCCTTTCATCTGATTACATCTCCCAGCTTCCATCTCAAGACTGGTGTCATCTGTTTTTCTCTTCCTAATTCCCTCCCCAATTTCTCCTCCCCTCTACCATCTCCTCTTCACTGGCACTTTCCTATCAGCCCAGATGCTCAAGCTTTTGGCATCCCCAAGGAATCTTTCCTGTATCCTGCCTCTCTGACGCTTAGTCTGTTCCCTCCTCTTTCCAAACAAGTATCTGAAAAAGAAAAGTCTATTCCTGCTGCCTCCACTTTAACCCCAGAGTCTCGCTTCTCTCTCCAGCGTTTACTGCAGCTACCTTGCAAAAGTCACCAGGGTCCAGCTAATGTCTCGCTCAGTGGCTTTTTTCTTTGTTAGGCACGGTTGACAACTCCTTCGCCACGATCTATCTGCAACTTCCCTTTCCTCGTTCAAGATCATTGCTAGTTCTGGCCTCCTTTCTCAGTCTCCTTCAGTGTCTGGCCTTTCTCCACCTAGTCTGTCATTCATTAAAGGTTGACATTATTTTCGGGTCTCTTCTTGCTACCTTATACTTTTTTTTACTGGTGGACTCATTCATCCCCACTGTTGTAACTATAGAGCATGCCCACACGCTGGGAACTCCAAATTTGGCATTTCCAGAGCTGAGATGGTCGTAAATGACACCTGATCCCATAACTTTTTACTTCTAACTGTTCATTCCCTGTTTCGCTATCATTTATCTTTATGTTACTTCCTTATGCTTAAATTCCCCAGGGGCTCCTTGCCATGCGCTTCCCTACCTTCAGTCATGTCACAAACCAGGCTGTCCCTTGAACCTGCTAGATCTTTCATTCTTCTCAGCCTCTATCCTAGCTGATCCCTCTCCCTGATCTCCTCCTGTTTGGTTTGCTGTTTGAAGACTCCCTGTTTCTAAGGTCCAACTCAAATCTCAGTTTCTCTATGACACTTTTTCTGGTTCTCCTTTCCCCTAAGCCTCAACTGGAACCAATCCATTCCTCTGTTGTGCTTTTATTGTACTTGGTTCATACTGCTAGGGACATAGTGTTATTGTTATCGATGTGTCTAAAATGTAGGGACGCTGAGGGTCAGGATCACATCTCATTTATCTGTCCACCTCATATCCTTAGTTCTAACACCTCTGCACATGTAAATGCTCAATAAATGTATATTGACTGATGGGTGACTAGACTGGCTAAACTCACAGATGGTTTTGGTGAAGTCTATCTCCTGTCCATAATGATATCACATATCGAGGAACCCAAAGAAGAAGAGAACTTCCAAAAAAACTACAATCCCTCTGATATTTTTACAGTATATAGCCTCAGTGTTCTTGGGATTGTTATCAGCAACAATGCATCTATAAATATTGTTCATTTTGATGATGACTTTTTTTTTTTTAATTTTAGAGTCTTCTTCAGTTTTCATCTATAATTCTTAGTATCACCCCCTGGCCTTTTCCCCCACCAAGGTTAGCTTTTGTTACTTCTGGCCACGTGGTTTGCCTGTTTCAACCGACAGTTTTGCCTATGAGAACAGGTCCCACAACGAATACCATCATCTGGGAAATCAAGAACTAGAAACTGCTGAGCCACTAGGAACAGAAGAGGAGGCTGGCACTTGACCTGAGGAGCACTGGGCCATTAGCCTGGCTCTAGTTTTTC